>NC_068376.1:4548122-4730622 GCF_023724105.1 Carassius gibelio | reverse complement strand
TACTTTTCCAAATCTAACCCTAACCCTAACCCTAATCTAACCCTAACCCTAACCCTAACTCTAAGAAATCCTAACTCTAACTCTAGAGGTTAGGGTTAGGGTTAGGGTTAGGGTTAGAGTTAGGGTAAGGGTTAGGGTTAGAGTTAGGGTAAGGGTTAGGGTTATGTTAGGTTAGGGTTAGGGTTAGGGTTAGGGTTAGGTTTTAGTTAAGCTTACCATATAGTCTTCAATAGTAATTGTATTAAAGATTAGTTGAGTAATATTAACATTATTACGCTAACATAAGCCATCTAAAATTACCAACGGAACATTAAGGCAACAAGGATCAGAAAACCGGGTTTAAACTATTAAAAATACACTTATATCCCCAGAAATGTAATTGGACTTGGAATCCGTATTTTGAATTAGCTATCAAGAATGCTGATTTCAAACATTAAATATAGCTGTTTATTAGTGAACAATTCATGAGAAACTATATAATCTTGTCTTACATATTTGGAGAAGCACAAGATGATTTTAATCTTTAAAATAACTTAATTTACCATCATGTGAAACTTCTAGGAGGGAGGTTTGGTAGAAGTGTGATGCCCCACATTTTTCTTTCCTGCTACCTCAAATCATCTAGATTAAGGGAAATGTTCAAGACAACCTCTTCAGTAGTGTACCTACGAATCATAGAGTCTTTCGGCAATAAAAACTGTACACCCTCATGCTGAGGCCAGCTCTCTTGGATGATCAACCCCAAGCGTGTGTCTTGTAAACAATTGCTAATCGAGCTTGACCAGATCCACAATTGCATGGTTGCGCTCTGCGTTGAGTTTTAATATTAATTTGAGTTTTCAACTTACACCAGTCATTAGTAAAGAGGTTGATTAGATTCTATTGATAGGAATTTACCTGCTCTTATCATCTGATCGTGGTTGTATTTCTCTATGAGAGCTATCGTATTGCTTGGTGGGAAAGTAAACAATCCTACAGAAAAGCATTAAAAACTGCAAGATTCAATTACTTTTCTTCTCTTTTAGAAAAATACAAACATAACCCCAGGTATTTATTCAATAGAGTGGCTACATTAACGAAAAATAAAGCCTCAACAAGTGTTGGCATTTCCCAAAACCACAGCAGTAATGACTTTATGAACTACTTTACCTCTAAAATCGATACTATCAGAGATAAAATTGTAACCATTCAGCCGTCAGCTACAGTATCGCATCAGAGAGTGCACTATAGACCCCTGAGGAACAGCTCCACTCATTCTCTACTATAGGAGAGGAAGAATTGTATAAACTTGTTAAATAATCTAAACCAACAACAAGTATGTTAGACCCTATACCATCTAATCTCCAAAAAGACGTGCTTCCAGAAGTCATAGATCCTCTTCTGACTATTATTAATTCCTCATTGTCATTGGGATATGTCCCCAAAACCTTCAAACTGGCTGTTATTAAGCCTCTAATCAAAAAAACCCACAACTCTTCCCCAAAGAACTAGTTCATTGTAGACCGATCTCGAATCTCCCTTTTCTGTCCAAGATACTAGAACAGGTAGTATCCTCACAATTATATTCTGTCTTAGTTGAAAATGGTATCTGTGAGGATTTCCAGTCAGGATTTAGACCCTATCATAGTACTAAGACTGCTCTCCTTAGAGTTACAAATCACCTGCTCTTATCATCTGATTGTATCACAAGTGCAGTATGGAGTACCTCAAAGCTCAGTACTAGGGCCGCTACTCTTCACGCTTTATATGTTACCCTTGGGAGATATCATCAGGAAACATGAGGTTAGCTTTCACTGTTATGCTGATAATACTCAGCTCTACCCTAACAGAGGTGTTAACTATAGGACCTAAAAACTCTGCATGTAATAACCTAAAACACTGTCTAAGATTTGATGGCTGCTCTGTCAATTCTTCGTCATCAGTTAGGAACCTAGGTGTTCTATTTGATAGCAATCTTTCCTTAGAAAGCCACGTTTCTATCATTTGTAAAATTGCATTTTTCCATCTCAAAAATATATCTAAATTACAGCCTATGCGCTCAATGTCAACTTGAAGAAATGTTCATCCATGCATTTGTGACCTCAAGGATTTATTATTGTGCTGCTTCATTGGGCGGTTGTTGTGCACCCTTAGTTATCCAACTACAGCTAGTCCAAAATGCAGCTGCAAAAGTTCTTACTAGAAGCAGGAAGTATGACCATATTAGCCCGGTCCTGTCAACACTGCGCTTGCTCCCAAACATCATATAGATTTTAAAATATTGCTTATTACTTATTAGCCCTGAATGGTTTAGCACCTCAGTATTTGAATGAGCTCCTGTTACATTATAATTCTTCACGTTCGCTGCATTCTCAAAACTCAGGCAATTTGATAATACCTAGAATATCAAAATCAACTGCGGGGAGCAGGTCCTTTTCCTATTTGGCACCTAAACTCTGGAATAATCTACCTAACATTGTTCGGGAGGCAGACATGTAATACTCCTGTAAAGGATGATATTAAATGAATGGGCGTTCAAGCGATGTTTCTTCACCGATGCTTTATCATGAATAAACAATATCGCGAGAACTCCCGCACTCAGTGGCGCGCACCTTTTCATTCAACCAATCACACACATCCATCTCCAGCTGATAATATGCATATTAAATCGGAACGATAACTCTTATGAAAAATCCCGAAATAGTTATAACATGCATTTTGATTAACACAGCATTTATAATATGATAAAAAATTATAGAAATCAAAAGTGGCCTAATGGTTAGAGGGTTGGACTCCCAATCGAAGGGTTGTGAGTTCTAGTCTCTGGCCGGACGGAATTGTGGGTGTGGGTGTGGGTGGGGGTGGGGGGGGGGGGGGGTGCATGAACAGTTCTCTCTCCACCTTCAATACCACGACTTAGGTGCCCTTGAGCAAGGCATCGAACCCCCAACTGCTCCCCGGGCGCCGCAGCATAAATGGCTGCCCACTGCTCCGGGTGTGTGCTCACAGTGTGTGTGTTTGTGTTCACTGCTCTGTGTGTGTGCATTTCGGATGGGTTAAATGCAGAGCACAAATTCTGAGTATGGGTCACCATACTTGGCTGAATGTCACTTCACTCACTAACTCACTATATATAAATAGAAATCAAATAAAATAAATGGATATTGCTAATTTTGCATCATGCCACATGAAATATACACAAGAATAAACTGATAATAATTATAATTATGACAATTATTCAGAATACCGCAGATACACTCTTTCAGTTTAAATCTAGATTAAAGACCCATCTCTTTAACCTGGTTTACACATAACACACTAATATGCTTCGAATATCCAAATACGTTAAAGGATTTTTAGGCTGCATTAATTAGGTAAACCTGATCCAGGAACACTTCCCATAACACCGATGTATTTGCTACATCATTAGAAGAATGGCATCTACTCTAATATTAGTCTGTTTCTCCCTTATTCCGAGGTCACCGTAACCACCAGATTACACTTTAAATATTTTCAATATTTTAATATATGTTTGATTCTGTAAAGCTGCTTTGTCACAATGTGTATTGTTAAAAATGCTATCCAAATAAAGGTGACAAAAAAAAGTCAAAATAGTCACACTATCAGGATGCAACGGTTCTCTCGAAGCTCGTATTAAAGTGACAAAAATATTTTAAAAGTTAGAACAAAAGAACATAAGGATTAATATCAGTCTTATTTGCATCAACCCACCAATAAGCTTCAATACCACACATCCAAAAATGACTTGTTTAAAATTGCATTAAAGAAATCAAATGGCCACAAGTAATCTGTAAATGTTAATATTGATAAATAAGTTCACAACATCAGTGTTTGTTTTTCCCCATGTTTTATTAAGAGACATATTACAAATGTCTAGACGCCACGAGGGGGTCTTGAAGTTCATGCCAACTGGAGGCTGAGTCACCTGAAGATTGGACAGGCTGCCGAAGTCCTGAGAGAGAGAAACAGCATTAGCGAGGAGAGAACGAACAACTGACAAGTTAGAGCCGCTCAGTGTTTAAGCCTATAAAAACAGTACTCAAAAGAACTGCTCACACTGCTGGCCAAAAAAACAAGTCAGTGCAGTCCAGTGTTTGCTTAAAGTTCAGTTTATATAAATAGGTGTCCAGCCCTGTTTCTGGAGATTTAGCTTCCTCAACCTTGTTGAAACACAGGATCATCAGGAGTGCTTCATAATTACAGACAGCAGTGTTTGATCAGGGCTGCAGCTGAACTCTGCAGGACACGTGTCCAAATGCCTAGGCAGCAGACTTCTGAGGCAATGACTTTGCAGGCAGCATTTCTGCATAAAGGCACCTCATGAAACTGATTTTGTAGAATCTTCTGCGGCAGCGTAACGGTTTCATGATTTACAACAAAATAGCCAACGAGCTTTGGTGAAAACTAAATTAATATTTAATTACCATAATACTGATTTCTCACAAGAAGTTACATTAAAAGTGCAAAAACTTAGAAATATACAGGTGCATCTCAAATAAAGAATGTTATGGAAAAGTTCAGAAATTCAACTCAAGTTGTGAAACTTGTTTTATATTCATTGCACACTAGTGTTGGACGATATGGTCATTTTTAAAATCGTCATATAGTCAGCCCATGAGATCGATGATACATGATATTAGCATGCATGGGTGGAGCAAGAGAGAGAGAGTCTCTTTGTTGTTGTCATAGCATAACTATTTGGTGTTTTAAACCGCAAAGGTGTGCAAGAGAGAGCCTATGGAATCACCAATAACCTAAAAAAAAACTTTCAAATAGGGATACAACGATAACATTTTTTCAGAACTGATCCCGAAAATTCTGAGGATCTGCAGATATCGATCCGATCCCGGCAGTTTTTTTTTTTTTATTCAATATAGAATTTCTATACTTCTGTGATGACCTGATCATCAGTCGTGTTAAATCACAATCTACTACATATACACAACTTGGTTGGTAATTCATCAGAAAAAGATACTCTAGATTCTACAAAAATCACAGAAGCACAATAATTTTATAAAATTTATTGAAATATTTTATTTACAAAAAAAAGTGAATAAGTCTCAAATCTGGTAAAATGTTACACATTAGCTTAATATATCATAAATGTCTCTTATTGAAATATGTAATAGAAAACCCATGAAAAATGTATGTAAAATAAAACAGCTTTATACATATTTTCGTCTATAGGGGCCGCCTTTATTCTGGTGACGTAAAATGGTTGCACTCGATGAGCTACTGCCGCTATCTGTTTTTACCTCAACACAAGTCAGAATAGACAACTGGGAAAATAAAATACTGATATGATGACTACAGCTACTGAAAGAGCTTACAGGTGGTGATGGATATAAATACAGGCTTAAACTAGGGCTGAACGATTAATCGCATGTGATTGTCATGCGTGTCTTGCTGTTTGAACGCAGTTTCAGTATCTGAGGTCCACTAGGGCTGAAGTGGAGAGAAAAAAGTTGATATTTGGAGTAAAATTGAATTGATGCATCAGTCATACAGTGCTCCGGACTGCATGCCTCATGACGAGCTCGATGCACCACCACAGAAATAAGAGTGAGATGCATTCTAACATCAAATTCTAGGTACTGATGCTTGCCTACAAGACGACCACTGGCACGGCACCAACTTACCTAAACTCACTGGTTAAATCCTATGTGCCCTCCAGAAGTTTGCGCTCTGCAAGTGAACGACGTCTTGTGGTGCCATCCCAAAGAAATTCAAAATCACTTTCACGGACCTTTTCCTGGACTGTGCCCAGCTGGTGGAATGACCTCCTAATCTCAATTCGTACAGCTGAGTCTTTACTCATTTTCAAGAAACATCTAAAGACTCATCTTTTTCGCCTGCACTTAACCTACTAACACCAGTACTTTTCCTTTTATTGTCTTTTTCTTTTAATAATAAAAAAAAAAAAAAAATTATATATATACCTGGCTATGCGTTCTATACTAGACTAACTGAGACTTGTCATGGCACTTGTATTCTGTTGTTGTTAGCTTGTACACCTGACTGCTTCTATTGTTCTCATTTGTAAGTCGCTTTGGATAAAAGCGTCTGCTAAATGATTAAATGTAAATGTAAATGTAACATAACTGTGGCATTAACCCTCAAGTTGTTCCAAACCTGTATGAGTTTCTTTCTTCTACCGATCACAAAGAAGATCTTTTGAAGAATGTTAGTAACTGAATAGTTGATGGTAGCCATTGACTTTATAGCTGAATCAAATTTCTTTCATAACTGCTTAATTTTGTGACATTAACACTGTTTTTATTTGAAAAACAAGGAAACAAACTGAGCTAAATAATGAAACTATTGTCTTTTGTGGAGCTTTTCTACAGCTGAAATCGAAATTGTCTCATAATTGATTAACTATAAAATTTTATATAATTTTTATTTTCATATTTCCCACTCTGAATCTGCTGTGAAACAATGTACATTGTATAAAGTGCAATGTAATAATTTTTTTTTTTTTAATGTAGTTCGTCGTCAGAAATGTGATATGACACTGAATGCAATATGATTAATGACCATAAGTGGAGATCAGCCTTATTCAAACGTCAAATAAATGTTTGTGTCAAACTTGTGGGATAAACTATCAGCTGCTTTTTGATTTTGACTTAAAAGTTCAACAGGCGTAAGTGAATTATGAAAGATTCATCAGGGTGTATCTGCACATTTTTCTTACTCCGGAATACCAGGCTGTGTGGCTTCTTAACATAGGTGTATAAGGTATTACACAAACAAAGAAACTGTGTTGTGTAAAACAGGAAAATCTGCTGGATTACTGTCTGTGTCCTGGTTATGGAGTACATGGCGTGCCTGTACTAATCATCATTCTTTTCTGGTCTGACAAGGTAAAGCTATCATTCTGCGGCCATTAACTAACCTATCACTTGGCATTCTGCAATGGAACATTTCTAAAATTCAGAGCTCTGGATTAGAAAGTCTTAAATTATGATCAGTAAAATCATCTCATCAATATATTATAACCTAGAAAACTTCCTCAAATGTTTTGTCTAATATTTACAGTGGTGTCAAAAGTATTGGCATTCATTACTCAAGTAGAAGTATAGATACTAGGGTTTAAAAAGACTTTTGTAGAAATTGAAGTATCAACTCAAGCTTTTTACTCAAGTAAAAGTGTAAAAGTACTGGCTTAAAAAACTACTTAAAGTATAAAAGTAAAAATAATGTAAGGGGAAAAAAATGCCATTAAGAACAAAAGCTTAGGCTGCGCCACAGGGGCATATTGTGCACTACCCCACCTCCTCAAAAAAACATTTTTCTAAAAGCCATAATGACTATAATGTTATATTAAAATGTTCATGTTGAAAAATTTGGGATGCACTAGGCTACCTGTTTCAGCCGCATATATGCCCATTGAAAATGAATGCACTTTAGTACAATGCAAATACATTAAAGAACTAGAGATATGATGACTAGTTGCCAATAAGTATTGTTATGGTGCAAAAAGTCAAACTTCAGAGGCATGTCACCAATAACCTTTAATGAAATGTAAATGTACATCCAAGCTTAGCTGCAGGAATCTGCGAGGGCAATGGACAAGAGCATAGGTGTACCCAGAGCAGGCTTAGTAACAATTACCCTTGTATGGTTTTATATTTACAATAAACATTATAGTGCTGTCAAAATGAATGATTAATCCAAGTGATTAATCAAAAACTAAAAATGAAAAATAACTCATAATCCTGATACCTTCTTGATTGATAGCTTCCTGTATTCGCTACATACGTCTGCTATGTCCAGTATTCGAGGGGTAATGAGTTACGAAGTTGGTATAGCCTACTTACCACAACATTGTCAATCGCGTCATCAATCGCAAACAAATAATTTATTAAAACTTCTCACTACCGAACTACCTACAGTAGCTTAATTTGTGGAGGAGGAAGAGAAAGCACCCATTTGGTAAATGAGACAGTGAGAAATAATAACTTTTAAGTAGGGTCCAGTGCTATTTTGATACTTTTAAAACGATACCGGTGCCTGAACCGATTTTTAAAAAAAAAGTCTGTTTGTGTTTAAGTGCACATGCGCTGCTCCGCCGTGGTCTGCGGTTTGAAGAGCACTGAAAGACGGAGAGGAGACCAGTCTGGCGCTGGTTTCATGTGAAATTTAAGGGGACTGACTCTGAGGCGATCGGATACCGGTTCCATACCCAATCCTACTTTTAAGAAATATATTTTTTGATAAACGAACCCAAAACTGGCTATGTCCTTGCTGGAGTGTGATGTGATTTGTGTCATGAGCAGGTGCGATGGATCACGTACAAACCAATAGGGTGTCGGAATGGTAAATGTTTATACTTCCCATCCAACCACAATCAAATTCACTCCATCCGGATGGCACGATTTATCTGGATAGGTTATTTTTTTATTTTTTTTTAGGGTTAGGGTTAGGGTTAAAATGATTACAAGCCGGAATGAAAACAAGCCGGACTGAAATAGCAGTAACAAAACTATTTTTAAAAAGTGAAAGTGAAAAATGACAGTGGGGGCAAATTATTTTGAGAGAGGGATGAGGATGAGGATGGCGAACGATAGGCCAGTGTTAAAGGCTACGCAGTTAAGTTTTCATTTTAACAGTTGTAAGATTGTACTTTTTTGTTACAGAATAGTACCAAAACCTTACAGTTGTAAGTTTATTAGTAGTATGCAAAATAATTTACGTTGCAGTAAGAGATTGCACTTTGCAAATCCTGTAAAACAGCATTTGTATATTTGTGTGTATATTTTATTTGTATTCATTTTTACAGAAGTTGTTGAATATTCCTTTTGTAAAGCTAGAGAACTTGTTTGACTCAATGTTTTGTAAGTTTGAGCCATGTGTTAATTAAGGTCTGAAATAAAACAGAATGAGAACTTAAATATTATGTGATTCAGTATGCTTGCTTTATCATAGGAAGTCATAAGAAATTACTCTTTACAGTAAGGTAGTGAGAACAGGGTGTTGGGGGGGGGGTCACCTTTTTTCTCTTTTTCATCAAACCGCAGTTTTTGAAAGTTCCCGCAATTTCATCGCATAAGATTGCAAAAATATCACGCATATTCCATCGCATTTTTTAAGAAAACCCGCCGCAAAATCAAGGATTTTTGCCCGCAACAATCACAAAAATTATCCGCGTTTTTCTGGAGGGACTGATTTAATAAGGAAACACCATCCTGTGTGTTGCTCAGAGATGCTAAACAGCACTGTGATCTTTGTTTGGAACTATTTTTGTTGGCAAAAATTTTCTAAAAAGTAACCCACTTTATACTAACATTATAAAATCAATTTAGAATGCCTTGAATTTTGATAATTCTGAATGTGTTTTAACAGACTAATTCACATACTTGCACTCTCTTGGTGTTTTTGTGATATACTCAGTAATGTCACATCACACATCGTTAAAACAACACTTACTGGACCTTAATATCTTCCTGACGATGAGGAATGGAATGAGGCTATATATAGAATTCATGGATCTTCTATTTGTGCTAGACATAGCCTTTTTCAGTTTAAAGTGGCACATTGACTTCATAAACATTCAGACTTTCTAAAGCCAAACTGGCAAAGATGTATCTCTCCGTTGACACACATGTACAAGATGTAAGCAATCCCCTACATTAGCCCATGTGTTTTGGCTATGTCTTTGTCTGTCTGTTTTTGGTCATATCAATTTATTTTATTTTTTTCTTACTCTGCAATATCTTTCCTTTAACTGCCATTTTTGGTCTTGTATGTGAAAATAATAGGCCCAGATGTGGGCCAGATCTGGGCCAACACTATATTGCTGTCTGGGAATGTTAATTTTTCATATTATTACCTTGTATATTACTATGATCGCAATTATTCATTTTGTAACATGCTTTAATGTAGACACAAACTACACCAGTAAAGTACATTAAACTGAATTGAAAATCAGACTTAAAATCCACACATGCAACTGTGCAATAAAAAACGTATTACATTGGTTTTTCTATTTATATTTGTAAAGAACAAATCAACCAATAAAAAGTGAGTGTATAAAGTATACAGTATATAAGAGAAATGTAACAGATAGACACATGTAACTTAATCATAATAATTTATTACAGATGTTACAAAGAGCAGTACCACAATAGTCCAAATGATGATGCATTGCAGTTGCAGTCCACTCTGGCAGAATATAATAGTAGTGTGAGGAGCTGGGCATAATTTAAGTTGTTAATCACTGAAATTACTTTCCCGATCCACTCCCTCAAGGCGCGCGTTTCTCATTCAAAACATGCATCACCGGAAACACGACATGTCGCAATCTCTGACGAAACCAACGAGAGACAATGAGCATTTGAAACCGCTGCCGTAAAACTTGTTGTAAAACTTCTTAAAGGCACATTTTTAAATAGTTACTATAGCTACAGAGGAAGGAGATACATATCGCCAATGAATGCGGTTTGAATTTGGATCTGTTCCTCACACCAAGCATCACACAGATACAGGATTTAAATAAAAATAAAATACTTTCATGATCATTTTATTTACCCATAGTAAACCAAATAAATATTAATAAATAAACATGATAACGATTAAATACTCTCTCTCTTTATTTTCATGCGAGGATTCTAGGATTATTTGCACCAAGAATAATAATATAAAATTTAGTAAAATCATAATTAAGTAGTTTAATGTACTTGACTGATTTGCTTAATTTTGAAATGATGATGTATCATTCTGTTTTGACTTGCCATTTAAAAGACATTTAACAATACTACACTTCATTAAAATGTATGTGTTTAATGATCATTTAACAATTATCATGCAATATTGTATTTATCTTGTTTATCATGGGTCACATAATGCTGCCAGATCTTAGCCTGAGCTAATATCACTGGACTGATCTGGGCCACACTCCTCCCACCAACTATCGGCCCTCATGTTGTTTGCCGGATCCCCGCCGTGTGGTCATAGCCACACATGGTCCAGCTCTGGCTGAAAGAGTATGCCATTGCCGACAAGAGGCCAGCAAGTCCACCTTGAGGCCACATGTGGGCCAAGTCCATTTGCTATGTGGGATGCACTTAGATCGTTAAAATTGGGCCCTTAATTAAAAAAGTTCCGGGTCTAAGTTCATGTCTGTATACATGTTATAAATCTGCAGACACAAAAACTATTACTGTATTATCACAGACGCTAGAATGATGCTATATGTAAATTTTTTTCTCGAAATGAGTAGAAAATGAAATCATCTGCATTTGTGCGAGCACTTGTTTGTATATGCGCAAAATTGTTGTTTTAGGAGTTCATCGCCAGACCACTAATTCGTCAAACCTGCTTTCTTGCCATCTGTGTTCTTGCAACTTTATTTAGTAGTAACAAATGTGCTTCGGGGACATATTTCGGAGTAAAATTTATTACTTTAATTTAATTAGTAAATGAATGAAATAAAAAACAAAGTTTAAAGAAGTATATTGAAAGGGACAATTTGAAAAACAGCATTTTGTGTTTCTAATATAAGAAGCATGTATGAATTGTGTTATGTGTTAATCTGTAATTTATCTGTAATTTGCTCTGTATCTTATGTCTGTATGTATTGTAACTGGATATAGTGAATGCTTGTGTTGAAAAGGCCCTTCTCAGACACTGTAGTGATCAGGTGGGCTACATCAGCTTAATTAGATGGCAGGAGGACATGAATGGGAGACGTTGATTGTGTGAGCCTAAAGTTACATTATTTTAATGTGGATTTTTTTTGCATTGCATCAATTTGAAATGAATTTCACAGACATCTGAGGATGATGAAAGGATTATCACATTCAAATTGCATTCCTTGGTGAGCGTAGCGATGTATGTTGATTATTATTAAAGAAATACATGTATGAAGAAATGTTTGCAATGTAATGTACCGATTGTGATGCTAATTTATGCAATTTAAAATGTGTAGGAGTCTACGTTTAAATAATTAATTTTTCTCATTTGTGTATGTCAGTATAGTTTTCACGTGCTGTGAGTCGCTTAAAGGTGTACAGAATAAAAACGCTGCTTGAACACATTACGTTGTCATGTCTTTTTGAACCTCACACATCAGTTGAAACGCTCGAATACTTAAGTACTGTAACAAAGTATCAGGCCTATTACTTACACCACTGCTTTTGATGACTGAATTATTCTTATGCAAAGAACTTTGAATTACCATTGTGAATAAAATGTGGTATATAAAAAGCCCCGCCTGGCCATGAGTTTAAATAAATCAACAATTAAAACTTAAGAGAAAGAACGTGTCCTATATATATGAATAACCCTTCGTAGCAGCTTTTCATTTGTGGGAGTTCTGAAATATACAGTAATTATAGTACAATATAACACAATATCTCAAAAAAGATCATGAAAAACTTGAATCGTCATGTTATGAACCCTTTAATTGAACATTATACAAACAATTAAACAGTAAATAAATAAACATTTTCCACAAGCCTTGAATATCATATCTTAAAATGGTTGTGAATGCAGTACATCCAGTATTAAAGTTTCCCTCATTATATTTAAATGAATTTGGCAAAGGTGTCACTAATCATAGTATTATTCTGTGAAATAAAGTCTGCAACTGCTGACAGTAGTGAAGATTTACATATATCACAAATAAATATGGGGAAAGCTCCAGATAACCCATATACAAGATAAAAAGATATGGAAAGGATATGTGGGAATATAAGTTTGGTCTCGCTCTCCTCTGGTCGACGTGTGTCTGCGGGTGTGCTTTTCAGAGAGAAATGCTCATTTAAGGAGTTCCACCATCGTCTACGTTATTAGATCCACGATCGGAAAAAAAAACAGTCGAAACTTGTATCAACCCGGAAGTAAGATTTTCAGCACAGAAATTCTGTAATCCGTCCAAATTATTATTATTTTTTACTTTGGCCATGCTTAGCATGAGAATCCATCTCTTGAACACTGTGAACAACTCTGAATACACAAACACCTTTTTACTCCCCTTTAACAAAATAAAACCAGTAATTTACAAGTGACAGGACGAAAATTAACTGTTTCTTCTAAGCTAAAGTTACAGTCATTATTATTCAGGATCCATAAAACATTACAGTCTCTCTTAAAAGAAAGGTTTTATATATTGTATGTTGTGTTCTGTTATTACCTGCTCAACACCTAAAGGAAGAGAAATAATATCATATCATCATGAATGTTTGGAAGGCTACTTTAAAATTAAATGTCACAATACATATTGTGCAAAGCAAGAGAAAAAAAGCCCTCAGTGATCAACAGCAGCAAATGTACAAATGTAGCTGTATATACTGTATAATTGGTGTATTTCTTCATCCAAAGAGGTTCGATTTGGGTCTTAATAAGTTTGGAGACTCTTCTGTTGTATCTTTCTCAAATCTATCAAAGAGTGACGTGCTGTGAACTATCTGCGACCTCATGCGTATTTTATTAAGATTGGGTTTCATTTTAGAAAAGGAAGATTTCCTGCGGAGAGACTTCTGTTTAGTCAAGCCGCTGCCGTCCTCTTCGCTGCTGTTATGGTTTTGAGTTTTCAGAGGTCTGAAGTTGGACTGAATGACTCTTGACAATCTCCAGCGACTCGCGTCTCCAACATCCATGCTGTCTGCGTCACACTCCACGCACGCGCCCACGATGTCCAGAATGTTTTGCCCAATATCACTCTTCAGATACTGACACGCCTTTCTCCCGTTAAAATCTCGCGCCTCCACATCGGCGTCAAACGCTCCGACTAACAGTTTGACGACCTCCAGATGATCGTGCATCGCAGCTAAATGCAGAGGCGTGTAACCCGCGCTGGAACGCGCGTTGATGTTCACAGTGACGTGATGTTCTTTGGCAAAGTTGACGAGCATTACCATCAGTTCGTGTTTCCCGAGCTTTGCAGCCCAGTGCAGGCATGTGAATCCTGTCACAAAGTCTTTCCTGGTCAGGAGGCTGGGCTCTCTGTCCAGCAGCCGGTGGAGACTCTCCCAGTGTCCGTCAGACGCGCACATCATCCACTCGTGCTCCAGCGGCTCGAGCGTCACTGTGGCGGACTCATAGTCGCTGTCGCCCCGCGGAAAGTCTTTACATCTGCCCGAGAGATAAACACTGCGACGAACCTGAGGTGAACTGCTGGTCAAAGCCTCGACCAAATGTTTGCGGCTGTTTTTCGGAGTGTCGTTGATGGAGTCCGGCGGATCTTCTTCGGTCAGTTTATTGCTCTGCCGAATTCTCACACGCTGAGGTCTGTTTTCTTTTCCAGCCTCATCCTGTGATTCGTCTTTTGATTCATCAGTGTGTGTTTCATTTCTCTGTAAACATGTCCCGTCGGAGTCTCGCACTGATATCTCGGGTCTCGGACCTTTCTCTGCCGCCTGTGGTTGACTTATTTTCACACTTAAAGCAGGTTTGTCCTCCGCCGTGCCGCTGCTCGAGTTCCCCATGAGTTCAGAATCTGTGCTGCTGTTCACACCCTGTGGAAACTTGACTGAAATATCCGGCTCAGATTGTGCTCCTCCCGCATTACCAGTTGCGCAACCTGAGCCAGGTAACATCCCCAATTCTTTTCCTCCACTTTTGCTTTCAGAGGCCTGTAAGGACACGTGCCTTCTTTCTCCACGGGATTTGCGACCATCAGCTGGACTATTTCTGTCACTCTCGATTGAACCCGTTGATTTCCTAAATTTATTCTTAAGGCAAACGTATTTCTCGCCATTTTCCTCTTTAAAGTAAGCTACGCTGTCTACATAGCGTTTAAACGCTTCCTTTGCCACTGGATTTAATGCAGGATCTTTAGGCAATGTCGCACCAAAATGATCCGTTAAATCCACGGTTTTCACGCGTCCTCCTCTCTCCTTTATGAAATATAAAACCGCTTCTTGGTTGCATTCGGTCGCCATCGGATGTATTCGTTAAGCTTACTAAATAGCCTACTATCTGTAAATCAATAATCACCGAATAGGTAACAGAAATCTTCCCAGTTAATAGCGATGTAAACAGACAATGCTGCGGCTGTCGTTTCTCCACCGTTAATCAGCTCGATGCGCCTCCATCCCCCGCCCGTGTCTCTCCGGGAGCCGCAGTGCTCGGCTTGACCTGCAGGTGGAGCTCTGCGCGTGTCTGCTCAAGAGTGAAACCAACAGATTTAACAATGGAACCCTACACAACACCGTGTCCGGATGTTTAATGTCCAAAGTCCAGAAAGAAGCTTTAACGAGCACTGAGGTGACACGTTCCGTTACAGTGATTCAAGTAAAAGATCATATCTGTTTTCCGAGTGATAATAGTTGTTTCGAGTCAGTTTGGTAAATATTTACTGACTCCGTTATTTAACAGTTCTTCTTAAAAACTAAGTTAAATAATAATCTTTTAAACAATGGTTATGTGCAAACGGGCAAGCATTTATAGTTGCAAGAACACTCAAAGATGATCCTTGTAGTTTGTGCATGATGATATGATAAAGTGAGATCTGAGCAAATATGCTGGCCAACCTCTGGAATGAACATCTGCAGTCATTCCAAGTGACTGATGAAAAGCTACAGAACAGTCTTTCTCAGACCTTTTTCTGAACTTGGATTTTTTTCTCACAGATCAATCTGGATGACAAACCATTATTTTCAACAGTAGGCAAGCCACACAAAACTCTCTGCTGTCAGTCATTGAGACTCCTGCATCCTCAATAAACAAGCTACAGGTAGTCCAAAAGAGAGTTCTTACCAGGTGAAGAAAATGATCGTATCACCCAAGTATTATCATCTTACTTTTGGCTACTTGTGTTCTATATTGATAATAAATAACCATTCTACATAAACCCCTGAATGGTCTGGTTTCATTGCATTTAAAAGTACAGCATTTCAGTCAAACCCTCTACATGATGTCGGTCAATGAATGCTTCAAATCATATGTCAATAAGTCTATTGTTTTTTTCCAATTTGTCTGCAGCATATGGATCCACTAATTACCTTCCAAGGGAGGAAAAAATATATAAACCGATGGATTGCGGCAGACAGAAGAGAATTACATTTACAGTCACACTTCACTGCTGCTGATTGAAAACAAAAATTTCCTAGGGTCATTTTAGCACGAAATATAATGTTACAAAGAGAGATTACATTAATATAATTATTATTTTTAAATTAAAAGGTTGCTAGATTTATGAAATTATGGCAGAAATGCATCATCTTACCATTAATGAATAAAGAAGCAGTTTCTGCTTTAGCACTTCTCTTATTAATGATTCATGAACATGTTTGTGATCAAGTACAAATGCCTACAGGATCTCAGCTAAATGTAAGTTTTTCATAGATTCTGAAACATGAATTTGTATTGATCTCAGTCTATCTTTTTCCTACATCTTATGAGAGATTGCAGTAATTATAGAAGAAACTTCAGGCCATAATAAACTTTTGAGAGGACTGGAAATTTTGAGGGAAAATGACCTGAAAATTGACTTGCTTCTAGTAGCTTGTTTTATTGGTCACCTCTGCTTAGCGGTGATAAAGCACAGCTTTGCATGAAGGCAACCTAAAATTCAAAGGAATTTATATAAAGTGAAAAAATGGCAGTTCACTCATTTCCAATATTGAAACAAATAATTCATGAATACATTTGTCAATTGAATGAAAACTAAAAGTTAACCCAAAAAAAAAAACACTGCTGAAACTAAATTAAACCGAAATCTACAGTAAATATGGAAATAGTTTGAGCAAAGCAAACATACTTTAATTTCTGATGATCCATCTTTTAAAGCTAGAGTAAAAACACCAGTTTAATGACCAAGATTTAGTGACCAGGTTTTAATTGAAACATTGGTGCAACATCATTTCAATGTCACATCACAGCATGACCTGTAATGTTCACAATATTTACAAAACTGCTGTTTAGGACATCTTTAAAAAAAAATCTAATTAAACAATAAGAAATTATGGACTTTAACAAACTAACCCTAACAGCCACATCAAAGCTATCAGAAACAAACATAATCAAGTGCACAACATACTTTACAAAGTCGACTGCTGTAAAGTACATACTGGTGAGAAAATATATACTCAGATATGTATTGAAAAAAAATATTGACATCAGAATGGTTTGTAATACCAGTCAGATACCAATCATAAAATAGCAAGCAAAGAGAATAAAATAAAAATGTCCACACACACACACACAAAGAGAGAGAGAGGAAATGAAAGAAAAGGACTCAAGAATTTAAATGGAAAATGTTTTGGGCAACACTGACCACATGAACACAAAATGTTTTTGACCTTGAACAGTAAGAGTTTGAACACAGAGCGCAGCACTGCACTGACAACAGAGTCGACTTCACCAGCAGAGACACGAGTCGATCGAATCTGTTCAGGCTTGAACCATTTCTCCTCTGAAACACCATTACAATGATATTTGTGCCGATATAGTTCTCAGTTCCACTGAATGGAAATATTGCACTTAATTATGTAGTGAGATTTCTGTAAAGATCAACAAGGAGAAAAAACTGCCAATATCTGGTATTTAATCTGCCCTGTTTTAGAGTTTCAAACGGATGCAAACTGATGAGTGTGTGTTTCACACAGCAATGTGCTGCGAATCCAACACATACTTCTAGAGTTTACAGACAAAAATAATTCAATCAGCTGTTCATATTAAGTTAGTGTTACTGGCAGATATCCATAAGACACTGTTTACTCCACTGATTCTGAGCTCAATCCTGACCTCTGACCTGTTCCAACTCCCAGTCTACGACCCCTAAACCACTCGGTGATAAAGCCATGTTCTAACCCTTCTGATGGTATATTCACGAAAGTAGAACAGACACCAAGACAAAAACAAACTCCTCTCACCTA
Organism: Carassius gibelio; assembly: GCF_023724105.1. Lineage (NCBI taxonomy): Eukaryota > Metazoa > Chordata > Actinopteri > Cypriniformes > Cyprinidae > Carassius > Carassius gibelio. The sequence goes on along the minus strand of NC_068376.1, from coordinate 4,712,800 downwards.
AGTGGCGTTTCCCATGAACTCCTTTTAGAACATGAGTCTTAATGGTAGCAGGACTTTCCCGGAGTCTGTATGAGATTCAACAAACCTACAGTTCATCTGTGTCTTTCCATAATGCAGAATCAAACACACCACCACATTACTACACCAAGATTGGGTCACGTTGAGATACACTCAGTGACGTCTCAGTTTATGTGTTCCTGTTCTCGGCCTGATTCCGACCCCTGACGTAAGGATGATGCAGCACCAAAGACTGACAGCATTTTTCCATGCCACATTACTGAGATAAAGTGATCCTGACCGTCTTCATGTAGAGTAAATCTAACTTTAGTACATTACCGATAAGACTGGAGGCTTTCATCATTATGTGGACAAGGAAATTATATTTTTCCAAAAGTACTGTTGATTTCTTGATGAATGAAACTTTAACAGAGAAAATACTAAGTGTATTATGAAGGCAAAGGAACACTGTGTTAACTGAATAATACTGAAATGTGTGTGTGTGTGTGAGAGAACATAAGTATAAGGCTTTAGTGAGTATCTGCACAGGGCCGTATTATTGCCAAGTTTACTGAACATGTCAAATAAACAGGGAGTCCATACATCATTTATAACACCCATTATAAGGCCCCTAGTTTTCCTTTTTGTTGGCCATTACAGTATGAACGACTCCAATGCAGCCTCACTAACCAGTGCTGTCTAACTCAAATACAACAAATCCACAAAGGAAAGACCAACACAACCATATAAAGTCAACAAAAAATAAAAGAAACGCAGCAAAATGTCACGGGACAATTATAAACATATTCGTGTATTAGTGTTTAGTGCTGGAAGACCTAAACTCACTCACTCACTCACTCACTCTCACTCTCTCACTCACTCACTCACTCACTCTCTCTCTCTCTCTCTCTCTCTCTCTCTCTCTCTCTCTCTCTCTCTCTCTCTCTCTCTCTCTCTCTCTCTCTCTCTCTCTCTCTCTCTCTCTCTCTCTCTCTCTCTCTCTCTCTCTCTCTCTCTCTCTCTCTCTCTCTCTCTCTCTCTCTCTCTCTCTCTCTCTCTCTCTCTCTCTCTCTCTCTCTCTATATATATATATATATATATATATATATATATATATATATATATATATATATATATATATATATATATATATATATATATATATATAGAAGCCCACAAGCTCGAGTCACACCCATCTACCTCATTTAGCTGGTGAAGTCCACTCCGAGACAGACAGACAGACAGACAGACAGACAGACAGACAGACACACACACACACACACACACACACACACACACACACACACACACACACACACACACACACACACACACACACACACACACACACACTCAAAATACAACTCAAACTGAAGCTCAGAAGAGTCTCAGATTGACTCTTATTCATTGTAATGTCGCTGGGCCTTATGGACCGATGAGACATTTCTGTTTTGTGTTTTGTACAGCTGAAGATAAAGTGTGCATTGAGTTGGCTTGTACATGTCATTATCCTACAGTATTTACACTTCTTCCCATGTTTTTACCATGACATTTCTGTATTGTATATATACACATTGAAAACATATCAGAAATATTTGGACTGTCTGTGTTCTTAAATGCAGTAATTATTTTTACTTTTTTTTTTTTGCATTTTTATATTTTTCCTTGTACGCTAGAAAAAAATAGTTCTTCAGCAAGTTGTTTTTGCTGCCTTTACTAATTGGCTGATCCAGCACCTGTCAGTCATTGGATGAGGGCGGAGCCACAATGAGCCTTCTGCTAGAGTGTAGCACCACGATCAAAGAGAGAGAGACATTGATGCCTGATGCTGCTGTTATCTGGAGATCTTCCTCCTCTTGGGTTTGGGCAGTTTGACTTGATGATCCTGGTGAACCTGCAGATGGACAGACAACAGCTTCACTGTATCATCCCTTCATCCAGTCAGAGCCAGTGTTATGAGATGTTTGTGTATGTGAAACTCACAGTTCCAGACATCTTGTCCAACTCACTCATGGCCTCATGAATCGCAGCTTCTAGATGATGATTCAGTTTTCCCGCCCTGAGAGAGAGAGGCACGAGATGCATTAATAGTATACCTTTAAAAACAATTCAAAGTCTCATAAAAATGGTTGCAGGAATCTAATTTTTCATGGTATCTTCTTCAGATTTGAAGTAGAAACTCATGAGACATGTGACATTCAACCCATTACTTTTTTTAAATTGCACCTCCATTCTCCCCAATCAGCTCGCTCTAACCAACTGCGTAGACACCCACCATTTAAAAAAAAAAAGTGGGAGAGTGGGATCATGGCATCTACAGGTTCAGATCAACAGTTAGGCAAATTAGAACTTAAGAAAAACGTTATGTACCGTAAGCTTCGGAACGACAGACAATGATCCAAAAAGGTAATTTGCAAGAGCTGCGTCACAATGCAAGAATTAATGTTCAAGAGCTCCCTTATCGGTTCTGATTTTGGTACTGGAGAATAAAAGATACATTCTTAGTACATGAATGTTATCTTACACATTTTATCTCTCCATTTATAATGCATGTTCGCTATTCCCAATTCAGAAGACCGCACACAGCCTTCGTCTCTGAATGCTTGTCATACTCGCTCCTATCTTACCCACACGGAGCGAATCCTGTACCACCGTTCACACTCGCCACATTCACACAGCCGGTTTCGTAAAGCTCTGTTATATTCTCGTGCGGCCTTGCACCGCAAAGCTTCTCAAGCGCATCTGGCAGTATGGATGAGGTTTGACACACGCGCCAACCTGCGTCAACTCGTGCCTGGCTCCGCGTTTAAAACTAATGTAAATTCAGTCTAGCTGCTTGCTAATATCACTTGAATGAAATGAAACATTCAGCACATTTTCCACTTGTTCTTAAAATCTCGAATACAATGTAACATACACTCATCTAAAGAATTATTAGGAACACCATACTAATACTGTGTTTGACCCCCTTTCGTCTTCAGAACTGCCTTAATTCTACGTGGCATTGATTCAACAAGGTGCTGAAAGCATTCTTTAGAAATGTTGGCCCATATTGATAGGATCGCATCTTGCACTTGATGGAGATTTGTGGGATGCACATCCAGGGCACGAAGCTCCTGTTCCACCACATCCCAAAGATGCTCTATTGGGTTGAGATCTGGTGACTGTGGAGGGCATTTTATTTCAGTGAACTCATTGTCATGTTCAAGAAACCAATTTAAAATGATTCAAGCTTTGTGACATGGTGCATTATCCTGCTTGAAGTAGCCATCAGAGGATGGGTACACGGTGATCATAAAGCGATGGACATGGTCAGAAACAATGCTCAGGTAGGCCGTGGCATTTAAACGATGCCCAAATGGCACTAAGGGACCTAAAGTGTGCGAAGAAAACATCCCCCACACCATTACACCACCACCACCACCACCAGCCTGCACAGTGGTAACAAGTCATGATGGGTCCATGTTCTCATTCTGTTTACGCCAAATTCTGACTCTACCATCTGAATGTCTCAACAGAAATCGAGTCTCATCAGACCTGGAAACATTTTTCAAATCTTCAACTGTCCAATTTTGGTGAGCTCGTGCAAATTGTAGCCTCTTTTTCCTATTTGTAGTGGAGATGAGTGGTACCTGGTGGGGTCTTCTGCTGTTGTAGCCCATCCGCCTCAAGGTTGTGCGTGTTGTGGCTTCACAAATGCTTTGCTGCATACCTCAGTTGTAACGAGTGGTTATTTCAAAGTTGCTCTTCTATCAGCTTGAATCAGTCGGCCCATTCTCCTCTGACCTCTAGCATCAACAAGGCATTTTCACCCACAGGACTGCCACATACTGGATGTTTTTCCCTTTTCACACCATTCTTTGTAAATCCTAGAAATGGTTGTATGTGAAAATCCCAGTAACTGAGCAGATTGTGAAATACTCAACCATGCCACACTCAAAATTGCTTAAATGACCTTTCTTTCCCATTCTGACATTCAGTTTGGAGTTCAGGAGATTGTCTTGACCAGGACCACACCCATAAATGCATTGAGGAAACTGCCATGTGATTGGTTGATTATATAATTGCCTTAATGAGAAATTGAACAGGTGTTCCTAATAATCATTTAGGTGAGTGTATGTAATACTTTAATAATAGACTAAAGAAATAGTCCTTATTTTTAAAAAAAATTATAATCAAATAATTCAGTAATTAAGTTAATTCTGTAAAAGAAGTTACATATTTATAATCTTGCCGGCTGAAAAAAAAAATTAACATGGAAACTGAACATTATTGACAATACTGAGCTGAAGCTTGACTTTGCAAATTTAAATTAAAATCACAAATCAAATCGCAATATGTCAAAAAAAAAAAAATCTGAATTAGATATTTTCCCCAAATCGCACAGGCCTAATGCAAGCCCGTCTGACAACAGATTCATTCTTGAACTCCCTTACTTCATATTGAGACACTTTGGTAGCACTCACTATGAGGTTTGGGCATTTTAGGCCTCCTTAAGACACTGGGTACAGAAGAAGTTGTTACATTGTGGATCCCACATGGCACAAATTCTCACCAAACTACCTCCAGAGTTGCGGTCATCCTTCAGAAGACACATGAGTTATCAACTAGGTATAGTGTACACAGTTCTTGACTTTGCTAAATTGCTAAGGTTTATTTACACCGTCTGCCATTACTACATTTACCTGAACCAGCGTATGTCCTTCCAGGCTCTTTCTAAAGACCAAGTGACTGACTGGATAAAGATGAACAATAGATGTTGGAAGTGTGGATGTTCCCATTGAAGTATAAAGTGCACTTTAAAGAAGCTGTTTGTGCACTTGCAAAACCTCCATCAGGAAGGCACCTGCCTTGTCTGCTCTACCAGCACTCCACTGTATATGGATTGGCCTGAAGTGTCCAGTCAAGACCTTCTCAAGGTCATTACAGTGATCATGTAACACAACGGTAAGAGCTTAGATACATATGCCATTCTAGATTACAGTTCTGAGTGCACAATCATTCTGTAATCTGCAGCTCAAAGACTAGGTCTCCCAGGACAGTCACAAAGCTCCATGGTACAGCAGTTTCTTTCAAGATCTCAACCTTATAAAAGCTATCTTATTGAGAGAGATTTTACAGCGTAACCCTTGAGCCTGGCAGAACATTTATATCCTGTTGCTGCCCTTCAAAAGAAATTCAGCCACTTGGGAGGTTTACCACTTCTTCCCATTCATAAAGCCAGCCCATTGCTGTGGATCAGAGAAGACCATCCTAACATAATAACCCCCAGAGAACCAGTCCACCAGGGACCCTGCAGCCACACGTGGGTTGGACTCTACAAGGTCAAGTATGAGTCCCTGAAGATAAACTGAAACTAGAGGTCAAGTTCAACTTGCCTTGATCATGTCCAGGTCTAAAGTAGATCTTAAATGGTGACATATCATCCCTCGATGGCAGTTATGTGCAGCCCTGAATGGAGCTCAGCTAGCCAAACTTCTTGAGACTGAGCTTTCTCTGGCAATCAGCAGAGTAGTCCTGTGAACAGATTCCACGACAGTACTCTCCTGGATAAAATCTGAATCATACAGATTCAAAGTATTTGTTAGTTGACGGACTAACAGCACTGGCAGGACACAAATTACAAAGCTGTATCTGAGGCAGGAATAAGATTACATTGAAGAAGGGACTCAAGATCCACTAGGGCAGGAAAAGTGCCCGAAAAAGCTTACCAAGGGACCCCGCAAGGCACCCTAACATGTCTGATGAAGGGCTTGGACCTGAAACGTTACACGTGGTGAGCAATCATTAAAATTGCTAAGGAGCATTTTCTGGTGTGCGGACTCATTGTTTACCTTTGCAACTACTTGTTTGCCCAGCACCCAGTTTTAAGGTTTAGGATGTGCGTGCTGTACCTTTAAGTTCTAGGATACTCACCACAGCCCACAGGGTATCAGCACCCCAGACAAGGCTTTGTCAGACACAGCTCCACCAATGGACATGTGCCTAGATCCCATACAGTCACAGCAAGCATTAGAGAAGAAAATGGATGGACGAAAGCCTCAAATTCTTGTGGGGAAGTGGGGAACCATTGACACAGACCTCGTCCATCTCCTAGAAGGTCTAAAAGGGAGTGTCAAAAGAAAATTGGAGAAGATAGGAGAGATCATCTACAGCTACGGCACAGAGAGATTTGGAGTGAAACGCAAGGACTACAGTACTCCGAAGCAACCTTCAGCCCATCTTAAGTCCAGGAGACAGCAAAAGATTGAGCGACTTGTGAAAGAGAGAAGATGCCTAAGAAGACAGTGGAAGAAGGCAACAGAAGCGGAAAGGGAAGGAATATAGGTGTTACAGGGTGATAGCAAGCAGCGCCTTGCAACACTGCGAAAAGCTGAATGCTTGAGAAAACAACATAAGAAAACTTTGGCTGAACATAAGAAAAAGCAAACAGCAACTGCCTTCTATAGAGATCCCTACAAGTTCACCAAAGACCTCTTTGCCAAGGAGAAAACTGGGACTCTCAAAGTGCCTGTAAGGGAACTGGAGGAGCACCTGAGAAAGACCTACTCCGACAATCAGAGGAAGGTGCCAGCCACCATCCCCGATGACATGCCATGAAGATAGGCATAATGGCAGGCTGCACGTTCTCCCCACTGGCCTTCACCATGGCAATGGAGTTAATAATTTGGGCATCTCGATGGGTGGTTGGAGGGAAACGCCTGAAGAGCGGGCTGCGGCTTCCTCCAATCAGGGCGTATATGGATGACATGACGACCATAACAATGACTAACGCATGCACCAAATGCCTGCTGTACATCTCCAAGAAAACATCAGATGTGCACGAATGAAGATCAAACCCAGCAAATCCCGCAGTATCTCCATTGTGAAGGGTCAGATCATAAATGAGATTTACCACATCAATGACGAGCTGATACCAACTATCCTGGAGAAGCCAATCAAAAGCCTTGGTTGGTGGTACAACACAGATCTCAAAGACACTGAACAGGTGGAACAACTGAAGCAGGATACTACCCAGATGCCTCAGCAGTATAGGCCTGTATGGCAAGGAAGCCCTTTCTCTGCCAATCTCAAGCCTGGTGGAGGAGTACAAATGCTCTAAAGCAAGGCTCGAAATGACCCTCACAGAATCCCGGGATCCCTTTGTCAGAAGGGCTGCTCCCGCATTAGCCACAGGAAGGAAGTGGAGGCCAGGGGTAGCAGGGGCACTAGCAAAATCTGCTCTGAGACACTGGGACATAGTGGGCCAAGTCCAACAAGGCAGAGGGGGCCTAGGGTTGGGAGCAACAACACCCACATGGCAGAAAGCCATTCCAGCTGAACGGCAGCACCTGGTGGTTGATGAGGTGCGTCATCAGGAGGAAGCGGACAGGTGTTGGTTGTGCCACCAACCAACCTACCTCTCTGGTTTGGAGAGGATCCAACCTGCCTCGAGTGTCCTGCCCCAGCAACCCTGAAACACATCCTGGTGGGCTGCAAAACCAGCCTTATGAAAGGCAGATACACCTGGCGCCACAACCAAGTGATGAAGTGCCTGGATGCTACCCTAGAGAGTAAGAGGGTAACTGTTAACGCCTTGCACCTGGAAGCTCACACTACTTTTCAGCAACCAACAACCTTCATCAGGGAAGGGGAGAAACGGTTGACCAATCGTTCGCTGCCAGACGAACACAGCCCGGGACTGGGAAATGCGGGTAGACTTAAGTCAGAGTCTCACCTTCCCATCCGAAATTGCAGCGACCAACCCGAAAGAAGCAGTCACTTACTTTGGCTGAAGATCCCCCCAATCCAACCTTTGGTCTGTATTAAATTTATCTATATGTTAAAATGAAAATAAAAAAGGCAAATTTATATAATATTTCGTTTCATTGTAATGGCTGAATATACACATATCCCTGAATAAGTACAGTTCTGCAGCTGTTTATGAAAAAATGAAATTATGTTTAAATGAAAAGAAAGGAGGCAGTGGTATTTGATATCCTATTTCGTTTTATTGTAAATATACAGAGGTAAATTGCAGTAGCCATGGTCAGCTAACTGAAGTTATCAAGTATGCTGCTTTTTGCAGAATTACCGGATTTGCGTCGTCGCGGACATCACACTCCCGAGTAGAATGAGCAAAGTTTGAACTACCGATGGTGCACGTCCAAAATCAGCGTACTTTGTATTGATAAACGCGCACAGACCTACGTCACCAGTCTATTTGCCTAATCTTCCCAGTACTTTAGACCGCGGTGGAAATGCAGAAAGCAACAGGTCTGGGGAGAAAAAAAGTTCCTGGTACAAATGTTCCTGGTAATTTCGGTGGAAATGCGCATTACATAATAAGACTGATTGACTGCAATGGTTTGAGCTAAAAATCTCAGTTTGTGTTCTACTGAAGAAACAAAGTCACCTCAATCTTAAATATCCTGGGGTTAAACAAATTAACATCACAATTTAATTTTTGGGTGAATTATACCTTTAATAACTACGGATGTAACAATATTGACGATATCGCGGTGGTAAACGTGTCTCGATATCGTCGTCGTTGGGTTACAATATTAAAAGGACAGGTGTCGGTCAAAAAGCAAGAGGAATAAACACAGTCCCGTGGAACAAATCATTGTTAACGACATAGACAATGATCCTTTGCGCTGTGTCATCACAACAACTGTTGTTAACCCAATAGGATTGCACGCTGTCCACACAAGCTCACAGCAAGCCAGCATAAATGACAGCTATACTTGTAAGGATGAAAACAACAAAACCGGAGTTGAGATTGTGCCAGCCCCTGCAGCTTTTAAATCAGATGTCTGGAAACATTTTGGTTTCGCCGTGTCAAAAAATGCAAAAGGAGAGAAGGTGGTGGACGGATAATGGACTATGTGCAAGCACTGGCACAGTAAACTGCGATACAACACAGGAAACACAAGCAACATGCGAAGTCATCTGACGACCCATCATCCCGAAAAGTTTGCAGATTCTCTCACAAAGAAAGTCCTGTCCGGTCAAAAAACCCTGAAGGAGGCATTTTCAACAACTATACCACACAACAGCGCAAGGGCTCAAGAAATCACGAGGTACATCGTGGAATACATAGCGTGTGATTTACGTCCCTTTTCTGCAGTAGATTGCAAAGGATTTAAAAGGTTAGTGGCCAAGCTTGAGCCGAAGTATCAAATGCCGTCGCGGGCTCATTTTAGTCAAACTGTGTTCCCTGCTCTTTACCGTGAGACAAAAGAACGTGTCATGTTGAACAGTCTGAGTGCATTGCTATTACCACTGATGGGTGGACTTCCAGAGCGACTCACAGTTACATCACTATTACCGCACATGTTTTGACGAGTGAATGGGAAATGCAGAGTTACGTTTTACAAACTAGACAGCTTAGTGAATCACACACTGGCGTAAACATAGCCGAAGTCCTTAAATCTGCAGTCAAAGAGTGGGGGCTGGACAAGATTGGAACAAGGAACGCTGTTGTTACAGACAACGCAAGCAACATGGGAGTAGCAGTAAATGAAGCCGAACTGTCCCCTCACATACGGTGCTTTGAGCACACACTAAACCTGGCCTCCCAAGCAGGTTTAAAAGGTCAACGCAGTGAGCCGCCTCCTAGGTAGAGTCAGACGTGTAGCACGTTTTTTTCACCGCAGTTCTACAGCCGTGCTGACCACCAAACAAAAACTACTCAATCTCCCTGTACATAAACACATTATTGATGTAGTGACAAGATGGAATAGCTCTCTGGACATGGTGGAGCGCTACCTTGAACAGCAACAAGCTGTTGCTGCAGCCCTACTGAGTGATGAACTGAGACACAAGTCACGTGAAATTGACACTTTGGACACATCTGACATTGCAAATGCAGAGGATCTTGTGAAGATTCTTTTACCAATAAAAAAGGCCTCAAATGTTCTCTGTGATGAGTTGCAACCAACAATATCTCCTTTCACCACTAAAACAAATGATTCAAGACAGCATGGCCACAGATAATCACGACTCAAATGGCATTGCTCAGATGAAGGTAGCCATTCTGAAGGATCTTACTGACAGATACCAAGGAGAGGATGAAAAGTTCATGCAGGAGAGCAGTGCTTTGGATCCACGCTTTCGGACCTTGCAACATCTAGGCAGTGGAGAGAGAGAGGATGTCTTTGAAAGAATAAAGTTCAAAGCATCACAGATGCAACAACAGGTAAAAAATTTTAACGCTGTGCCATAGAGAAAATGGAGAGAACTACAATAAAATGTAACAAAATGCTTATATGATGTCTTTTTATCATTTATGAACCAGGACCAAGATGTGCTGCCCAGGAGCCCACATCGAGCAGATCTGGACGACAGCAACGCGAGCTTTGTGCCTCCTCTTAAGAAGCATGCTCTTGAGGACCTCCTTGGCTCTTCGTTTAGCAGTATTCAAGTCACAGGTGGAATACAGGAAGAAATTGACTCTTACTGCAAAGAAGCATTAGTTTCTCTGTCTGCTTGCCCTCTTAAGTGGTGGAGAGACAATGCAGGGCGGTATCCTATTCTGTCTTCATTAGCAAAGACCTACCTGTGTATACCCACTACCTCGGTGCCCAGTGAAAGAGTATTTTCAACAGCAGGGGATATTGTAAATGCCCAGAGGTCTCTTCTTCTCCCTTGCAATGTAGATATTTTGATCTTTCTGATGAAAAACGTGAACATAAGCTAAATGATAGGTCAGTGTTTTTTTTAAAGGCTTTTGACTGACTATTTTATTTAAGTTTAAGTTATGTTCCTAAATACCAGTTTTAAAAGGCTGCTTTTATTTGCCTTGCACATTTAAACTGACTTAACTTGATCTTTGTTTGCACTTAAAAGGAATTCCCTATTGTTTACAATTGTTCTAGTTGCTTCTTAACTTGAACATTGCCCAGAAGAATCAGTTATGCAACCAAATATTACTATACAGAATATTGATGTTCCTGACTACAACTAGCACTTTAAATGCACTATGTGATCAGCGTTTTATGTTGTCATGGATCCATAAATACAACAATAAATTGCCTGTTGACTGGCAAAAGCAGAATAAATGTCAGTATTACAAACAAACTGTGAGCTTTTCCACAATATCGCAATAAATATCGTACCGTGAGGTCAATATCGAAATTGTATCGTACTGTGAGATTTTGATATTGTTAGATCCCAAGAACGCAGTAAAATATAATGACCTTTCACTTAATTCTACTTGAGCTTCATTGTTCACCTAGAGGCTCTACATAGTATGATATAATTTCGGTACAGGTTAAAGGGATACTCCAAAATTTTGTCCATCACTTATGCCCATATAATTCCAAACTTGAAAGATTTTGTCAGAATAGTCCATATACCTTTAGTAGTTTAACTGTAGTGCCATTTTGGAGAATATCTGCTGAACGCAAGCAGCTTACGCTCTCCTGTGTCAGCCGCGGTTAAACCACTGATGGCAGATGGACTATTCTGACGATATATTTTCTACTTATCTGAACCTTGACAGTGTATTTTACTCTATTGGACCGTCACAAGCCTCCTGATTTTCATTCAAAAAAGTTGTGTTCCAAAGACAAACAAAGCTTTTACAAGTTTAGAATGACATGGGGGTAGGTGATTAATGACAAAATTTTCATTTTGGGTTAGAGTATCCCTTTAAATACTTGAAGATTACTTCTTACTGATTACGATGAGTTATTGTTATTACGGCCTAATCATTCTATTTTAATGGATCAAAGTATTTTAAAGAGACAAATAGTATTGTAGCAATGAAGAAAAAAAGAGAAAAAAGGTGCTAAATGCAACAAATATCAAAATAAGTAAATATCAATATAAAATAATATTAGATTTTCCTTTCAATATTTGATCAATTTATCATTATTCCTGACATAACATTTTTTCAAAATCATACATTAGAGAACTTTGAGTTAAATTAATTTCCCTGCTCAAATAACCTTGTCACTGAAACATGCATTTTCTATAAGGCTGGTTTGAAACTATATGTATTGTGAAAAGCACTTAAATGTGAACTTAAAACTGTTATCCTGTCACTTGAAATTGGGCGGAAGGTCACTTTGAGGTATAAATGAACAAATACAGAGTACTGATACTATTATCCAGTTTTCTGTGTTTGCTGATGGTAGAATCAAAAAGTCTGGGAGCATCTTAAAGATGAGCTTGTGTGAGTCTAGCGGGACACAGAAGCTTGAACAGGATGGTTGTGTGATGGTCTTATCGTGGAAACATCAACTTACTACTTTACTTTAGGGATGGTCTCAATAAAAAATGTTGAGCTTCGAAGCTTCGGTAGTAATCAACACTGAATATTCCAGCTTCGGAGGGAGCGGCTGAGAATATTCTTCTCTCTAATAAAAGGCAGGAATCTCTGTTTGTCTGTCTCTGTTAGCATTTTTATTATGTCGAGAACCGTCCATGCAATCGACTTCACGCGTGGCGGGTGTGTTGACGTGGACCCAGAGGAGTGCAGTGTCACATTTTGATGCAATATGGACAAGCGACACGTTCAGAATTATTTTAACACCAAAAATAAACTATAGGCATACTACTTGCAGAACTCAATGTGCTGTTGTGGTAGACCAGTTTCATTTCACATATTTGGCACACTGCCTTTGTCTTGTGCTGAGAATTCCAGGCTGAGAATGATTTGTATTCGTGCCGCAACGTACCAGGCTCACAGGAAATACAACTGTAACCGTACCTGACATTCCTTACAACTGTGTGGCCCTATGGTAAAAAGGGCTATATTCAAGCATGAATGAAGACCGTTATTTGTATCTCAAGACTGAAAATCTAATGCCAACCCACCGACCATTGAATATTCTGACCCAGCCCTACTTTACTTTCCCTCAAACAGCATGTACAAACTCAGACACACAATGAAACATTCTCACTTGTAGATGTTTTTTTTTTCTAGAGTGTTGCACCTTTTTTCAGTTGAGATTAATTTTATATCTTAACACCAGGTAACACCTCCTGTTCAGCTTGTTTGAGCATCCCCTTTTAACCTTATGTTCACTTGTAGATGTTTCTTTACACTTTTAGGCTTTTAGGATCCCTGTGTTACAGAGAAACTTACTTCCTGTTTTTTTTGCTGGTTCTGTCCAGCACCTGAAGGTCTTGTGTTAGTGTTTTCAGCTTCTCTGGTTCCACCTAAAGAGAGTTCAAACAGCAGATCTGTTACCACAACAGCAGAACCCAGGAAACCTATTATCTGATCTATATACTACTGCAGTTGAACATTTTAAATAGGACTTGAATATTTGATCTAAAAGCCCTCTTAATCTAGACAAACAGAGACAAAACCACTGAGACAAATCTCACTGAAATGTTTGGGCTGCTGCACTAACCACTGCTCTACGGCAAAAATGACGTATGAAGTTTCTGTAACATTTTCACGTTGTATAATAATTTACTTTTGGGTAAGGCACCTTCAATGGCATTTAGACAGGACAAGGCAGCGTCTCTTACCTTGGCCTGTTCTGACAGCTGCATGTTGGCATTGCGCCCATGCTCTTCTCCCATCAGTTTGTTCGGCCAGGGCGGGAAGCCTTTGATCGGCCAGACCAGCTCGCCCACATTGAAGGCCCTGGGCCTGTAGTGTAGCAGCTCGGCCGAAGGAGAGTCGGGGTGCCGCAGCTCCTCCTCGCTGCTGAGACTCTTGGTGTCCGAGGGGCTGGGCACACAGTGTCCGTTAAAGTGCCCGTTGAAGTGAGTGTAGTCTTTGAGCAGTGGCCCTTCCAAGCTGGTGGAGGAGCCGGGTGACTGGTCGTCTCCGGTCAGTGGCTCTCCGTATCCTCCGCGATGCAGCGCTCCATTGAGAGGAGCACAGCGCTCCATCGGCTCCAGTCGATCTCTCACACGGTGGTTAAACCGCAGGCTAGCGCTGTCATCTGTCCGAGCGTCGGAGGGCTCGCGGGTCTCCTGCAGACACTCCATGACTCCGGTCTTCCTCTCTCTTCTGCTGCTGCATGGACTGCTGTGCACCTGGGTGGAGCACTCCAGAAACTCCTCACCTCTCCAGTGAGCGTGGTTGGGCTCGTCCCACTGCGGGCGGGGTGTGGTGGCGCTAGGTGAGCGGAAATACTCGTGTGTGTCTGCACCATCAGGCGTGTTCTTGCCATGCTCTGAGCTTCTGCGCGTGTGGTTGGGCAGCTGCATTCGGCCACGCTGAGGCTGCGACGGCAGCTCCGTCCCCTCCGAGCCACGCGGCGCGTGTATGACCGCATTAACGGCGTGAGGTAGGCTGAGCGGCTGGCCGATGGAGGCGGTGAAGGCACTCATGGCACTGAGCGCGGGGACGGGGCTCGCCTGCGTACTGCCGCTCACGCCGGTGGTGATGGTCACATGCATGCCTTTACCGGCAGCGTCCACCACCGCTCTGTAGATTGCATCAACAGACTCCACTGAACTGTGGCCTCCAGACGCTCCCGCCATAGAAACGTTCCCCTGACCCTGCAGCTTCTGTGGAGCCTCTCGGTACAGGCCTGCGTCTCCAGAATGAGAACTCATAGCAGGCTGGCCACCGTCAGACATGCAGCCCTGAACACACAGCAAAAACCACACAAACAAAGTATGTCACTTACAGCAGGCTAGCTACAGTCAAAGAAAGGACTTTTATTGGACTGAGTGAGTCACCTGATAATCCTGGTATAGGCAAGGCAAGCTGTTGGAGTTGGGAACATTACTGTCTGTAAAAGGAGCCGTTGCGAAGGAATGCCCCTGACCCGGATAAGCGGAGACCCCCTGCAGTGCCGGGCGCAGCTGCTGCTGATGGTGGTACATGTGCCCCGCGGCCGGCATCATGCTGCCCATCTGAGGAGTGTTAGCCATGCTGCAGCTCAGAGACGCCGCCTCGCCTGATAGCAACACAGAAGCGTCACCAGTCACATCTCCAAATGTGGAAAAGAATGCAAGCAGGATGTTTAAAAAGTACAAACACAAGATGTAAAACAATATTATACGTTTAGCATAAGACTAGTCTGATTTGATTACTAATCTTGTAACTTTAAATGTCAAAATTACAATTGCAGATATTTCATTACATAATTACTTGAAGTCTCTTAAAATGTGTGAAATACTTCAATATCCCTCGAGATTCACTGTCCTTCAGGTGAGCTCCAACCCTGATCAAGATAATCACCAGGAAGGCACAGGTGAGAGATCAGGCTGGACTCCAGAGCGGGAACAAGTAGCTTTAGTTTATAAAAGCCAGGATGTTTATTGTGAGCGTGTGTAGTTTGCGGAGCTACAGATCAGTGTGTAACATCCTCCGCTGGATGATAAACAGTGTGTGGTGGCACAATGACTGCTAACACATGATGTGCGTTCAGTGTGTAATCGAGCTTAAACCTCACACTGAATTCACACACATCCACTGAAGTGAAACACATGTGCGCCAGCAGCCGTGTCGTGTTGTATATTGAATGCTGTGTGTCACAGAACAACGGCCGCCACTGCGTGTGTGTGTGTGTGTGTGTGATCTACTGCTGCCAGCGGCTGCCATGGAGACAGCAGTGAGATGACTGGTAGTGCTTTCCGAGGTATGATTCTCACACACACACACACACACACACACACAGATGACTGAACAGGTCAGGAAAGATGGGTGTGCACAGGGTATAAGACAGGTTTTTAACCATGTGAGTGCAAGTCCTCTGGTCAAGAACATGGAAACCGGCCCGAAGCAGAACATGTTCAATAGGACACAACCTCTTTTTTCCTTTTTTAACCTCCTTTTCTTACAGTCTAACATATTACTGAATTTGGATTTTAAGTGTGATTATGACAAGTATTACTATTATGACACATTATGGTGAGCTGACAGCAGGCAATCTTTTCTCCAATGTAATTAACTTTGATAGATTGACTTAATGACCGAGGTTTGAACACTGGCTTCAAGTGACTCTCATTAACCACTTTCCACCGAAATCACCGGGAACAACTGAACCAGAAACACAACCCCACAAACAGTATTGCCTCTTTTATTTTCATTTTAGTATATTAACAAGAATTATTGTAAAGTACTACCTAAATAAATTTAATTAGAGCTCTCACTTGAGCCTGGTTCAGATCCGTGTTCCTGCGGTGGAAACACAACGAGTACCAGCCCAAAGAACCTAGTTTCTGGGTAATGTTCAGAGGTGGCTATAATGATCAAAAGATGCTGCACACATCAGCAGAACCCGCTTACAGGAACAGGTGATGATACGACTCGTCACTTCAGATCAGATCAGAAAATCCCTCTTATTGTTTAAGCAAATTAAAAGAAATCATGGAAAAGGCAGTTTTTTCCCAGAGGATTAAACCATTTTTACCCCTGATTAAGCGCATTATAAGAACTGACTTGATGGCGTTACGAATCTAGCTGCTAATTGAACTGCCCCCCCATAATGCAGAGTTCACTCCTAAACTCTTCAGATCGCCGTTGTTTTCACACGCCGTGACTCTCTGGGGAAGCATTCAGTTGCTGCGGTGTTCACGATGTACGATGGACAGCACGACTTCACAAGAAGAAGAATCGCTGACCGCTCTGTCTGCTCCACAGACAACACGTGATGAGGAAATAACGCGAGAGGGAGATGCAGGGAACAGGGATTAGTGTTCTTATGCTGATGTTGTGGCTGGTCAAGCAAATGATTATGCTTGTTTCTATATGATTCAATTCTTCATATATCTATTAAAATCCTTATATTCTGGTCTATAACTCCTCCCAACTTCTCTCTGCCCTGTATCTTGGTCTCTCATTGGCTCTAGGTCATCGCCGATGTACAAATCATTATGCAACATATCAATAGGATTTCGATACAATAAAGATTCATATTTTTGATTGTCTTGTGTTTCACATTTCAGGTAACTGGGATTAATCTCAGACTGGTTTAGTTTGCCAGGTCTTCTTAGGTCAATGGAAACCCTACTTAAAGAGGTTGTTCCACATTATTAAGCAATTCACAGTTCTCATGAAATATGGTGAGGAAGAAAGATCTTGAAGATGAAAAGTATGAAACAATGCAATGTCTTGCAAAAGGCATCAACACACAATATTTAGCAAAAATCACATAGAGATTATTGAACCGTTAAAAGAGTGACTTAGAGCACATAAGATCTTGGTCAGATGAAGATTTATTAAGGAAAGTTTCTATCAAACAGCTGCTGAGGAACAGACAGGTGTTTAAAGCTCCTGGAGTCTCAAGATCTTCTCCATGCTCTCCGTGTTTCAGTCGCTGCTAAGAGAAACCTGCACAGTGACCGTAGAAACACATGAAGACTTGTTTTTAAATAGGGTTATTCACTTAAGAAAGGCTTCAGGATAAATGGATTTCTGATTGAATGAATGGCCGTCCTATTCCAGCGAGACTGCAACATCAGCGAGGAGGCGCTGGGTGATGATTTGGGTTGGAGTATTGGGTAGTGAGAGTCATTTTAGGGTGTCAAAATGACTTCTGCAAGATATGTGGAGTTCATAACTGACCATTTTCTGCTGTGGATTTTCATGCAGGATAACACACTATCCCATGAAAGATCTTTCTTCCTCACCATATTTCATGAGAACTGTGACTTGCTTGATAATGTGGAACAACCTCTTTAAGTAGGGTTTCCATTGACCTAAGAAGACCTGGCAAACTATTGACCAAACCAGTCTGAGATTGATCCCAGTTACCTGAAATGGATGTGAAAAACAACACAAACAAAAATATGAATCTTTATTGTACTGAAATCCTATTGATGTTGCATAATGATTTAGAACACGGTGTAGTTTTTAGTAGAAATCATTGCACACAGCGTCTCTGTGAATCTCCAACAGCTCCAGATATTTAGCATACCAAATATTTTGTGGGCGTTGGCGACGTGTTGGTGATTTCCTCAGATTGAGTCTTTGATAATGACGCACCGGTTTTCCCCGATTTCGGCCATTGTCTATGAAAATCCGACAATCCAAATTTGGTTGCAAAACCTGTCAGTGAGTGGAAAATTGGGCTAAAATTGTGCAGTGTGAACTAGGCATACGCTTAATAAAACCTAAAATCATGCAAGCTGGGGAATCACCTTACAAGTAATTATTTTCTGTATAATCATATTTATATTTGAAATAAGGGTGCCATGATGCCAACATTAGAGTGGTAGTGAAATTCTCAATACCAATTTGGTTTAACGATCATCAACACAGACTCAAGCACTGGATATTCTCCTCACCTCGATCGGTCAGGGGCTGTGAGCAGCCAGCATCAGTGCCACTGGGCAGCATACAGCTGACGTTCGGCTGGACTCGCTGCTGAAAGTGACCGCTGGCGTGTCCCAGCACATGGTTTCTGACAGGTACCGGTCCACTTTGGTTCACGGGTCCACAGTTTCCCATCGCTGTGGCCTGCATCTGGTTCATCATGCCCGGATACTGGCCCTGGGCTGCGTGTGCCGCTGACTCGGCTCCGGGGACGAGCATGACCTCCGTCTGACCGTGCAGCCGCTGCTGGACCTGTGCGCCGGACACACCTGGGTTTCTGCCTCGGCTCATGTGGGAGCTGTGGTTGCTCAGAGACTGGAGTAACTGGGCCATTGACGTGTTGGAGGACAGTCGCGAGGTTTTTCTCATATGCTCTGCGGAAGGACAGGGCGTCCTCATGCTGGACATGTTGAAGAAGCTGTTCTCGTGGTTGGCAGCGTTTGGAGGAAGCTTGCGCTTGCGGAGAGGGTCACGCTGCTGCGCCATGAGCTTGTCTCGAAGCGCCGCCCGTCCGCTCTGGCCCTCGCCGCTGGGCATGATCATGGAAGGGTTGGGTGGTAACATGGTATTTAGAGTACTGTGGCCTTCGACAGCCCTGCTAGCATCAGACGCCGCCGCGCTCGCCACACCTCCCACACAAGCACCGCCGCCTCCCCCGAGCTTGTTTTGATTTGCTAGCTGTGCTTTGGCGGCCGCAGAGAGGAGACTGCTGGCAGGGAAAGAGGCAGCATTGTGTTGGTTAAGGATCTGGTTCAGTGGCATTCCCAAAAGGCCCGGGTGCTCTTTCTGCGGGGCGGGTGGATACATGGGGTTGTGCTGACCGCTCATCCCGGCCAGCAGCTGGCTGGGTATTTCTTTGTACTGGTGAAGACTGTCCGGCTTGCCAGATGGGCTGGAAGGTAAAGCGGGTCGGGGCGAGCTCATGGAGGACCTGGGCGAGCGCGGCGGGATCTTCATACTGCTGCAGGGGGGAACGGCGAAGCTGCCCTGCTCCGAGGAGGTGGAGGAGGAACGGGAGCGCTGCGGAGATGCCTCCATGCGGCCCAAGGCCGGCCCAGACATGTGCACGGGCGAGGTGACGGGCGACGGGGAGATGGAGGCGGTGTGTGGAGTCCTCTGCATGTGACCCACCGGCCCCGGCTTCACTGTGGGCAGAGGCAGATTGCTCGGGAGCGGGACGATGGCGGGGGGGATGTTTACATTCATCATTGGTACCTGAGAGTGGGCATTAGGGTGGAAAGTGGAGGGGTTGGGTTTACTGGGGATTGGATCCAGGATGCCAAGAGGGTCCTTCTCGGAGCACAGCGGTTTGTTCTGCAGGGCACAGGGAGGGGGCAGCGGGGGGCCGGGAGCAGACGGGGCCTTGTGATGAAACACAGTCCTGCTCGAGTCCATGCTGGCCGGGTAGTTGCACAGGGGCTTCTTCATGATCGGGCTCTTGTTGGAGACTGGGGGGGACAGAGGCATGTTAATCCTTCCAGCCATGACACAGGACGACTGGGAGGCGGGAGAGCCGTGGATCATGGCTCCAGGAGAAGACAGAGGGATGCGGCTGCTGCTGTGCATGGCCCCAGGACTGCCGGTCCCCTGGAAGCCGCAGGGGGTGTTGCGCACAAACCCTTCAGGACTGCCGAGAGCATCTGTTCGTGGGGACAGAGATCCGTCCCCGAAGGCTTGCGAGGGAGGGCTCAGCAGGGCCACATGCCCGCTACGGTCACCGCTGGCCAGTCTCTGCCGGGAATACACAGGGAAAACCTCCTGCTTCTGCATGCCACACGGATCCGGAGAGAAGCGCCGCTGCCCCGCCGCCATCATCGCCTTGAACGGGTTCTTACATTCTGGCTGACCCTCGTGGGTTTTATTCCTTATTGCTCGCGGCTGTGCGGCAGGGGTCACGGAGGTCACGGAGGTCACACCTACAGGAAGAGAGAGTCGCTGTCAGTGATTTCAGGAGCAGAAACTGATGCGATTGCTCAGGGTTTCCTCGCGAGGGCATACGAGCCGCTAGGGGGTTTGAGTCATATTCTGGATTCAGTTTTTTTTTTTTCAGTTTTAATTTTTCTGTACTCCTTTTTAATCGTTAAATAAAAATTGTATTAATCTAGAAGCATTTCTAATTTATTAAAATCATGAAAAATACAATTTCAAATCAATTTATTAAAAGTTTAACAAACATGTTTTATTGTTATCCAATTCTGTCTTTAGGCATACGTAATTTATTCAAACTTATTCTTAAAATAGCCTTATGAAATGTTTTGTGTTGTGTATTTAAAATAATATATAACGTTGATTTAATTTATCTTTACATTACTGAAAATTACGCAAACTTAATTTCTTGGCAAACAAAGGGGATTTACAATTAAGATTAAAACATGGAGGAAATGTTGTGTGATTATACCCTTAAAAAAGTAATGCTTCATTCTAGTAGTGGTAGTATGTGCAATCTACTGAACAACAGTAATATATTTTTGGTACAAATGTACAGTTCTGTGTATGTGATATGATGCTAGTTTTACTCAAATCAAACGGTCTAAAGCTCATGAAGTGAGTCTCAGAGCAGTTCTGGAGATGTTGTTCACGTGTTAATGTCCTCATTTAGTGAGAAGACAGACGCTGAGATCACTGCGAGCGTCACACGCTTCATATGTGTGTAGTAAGTGAAACCGTTCCGTTGCCATTCACACACACAGGATTCCTATTTAAATCAACTTTTGTGGTTTAATATTTACAGATACTAGTCCATAGAAATCATAGGGCCCTAGTAATGTTATTTGCCATAAAAGGTGATATTGTGAAATTCATTATATTTATCAAAATGCTAACATTAGTTAATTTACAACAAAGAACCCCCTGCTGCAATGCACAGTCGAATAAATCAATTATTGAGAAAATATATATATATATATGCATAAAAATATAAAAGATTAATCACTCTTCCAAAAATGTTCATATTAATGTGCTAAAAGCTCACTGGTGCCTCCGCCGGGGCTGGTGAGCGTCAGAGACGGAGGAGACAGCTCCATGCTCTTGTGTAGCGTGGCCACCGCGATCAGCTTCCTCTTGTGGATGCAGAGCTTGGTCACATCCTCATCGGCCTTCACATCCTCCGCAGTCCTCTGCTTCACCACCGCACCACGGTCAAAACTGAACACCTGAGACAAAAGACATCACACCAAGACTTCAGTTAGTTTTATTTATATGATGTGACATTTAGGCAGCGGTGGATAATGTGATTTGGGGGCCCTAAGCAAATTTCAGGTATGGGGCCCCAACACAATAACTAATGTTTAACCAAGAGCAGTCCCTCTATAATCTCTACAAGCTGTGATTCACTTCAGTTCATCGCGATCTCACGACGCTGTGATAATCAGTGAAGCTGTCTGCACTGCACAGCCAACCTCTTATATACATCGTATCTACACGTTATTATTATGATAGGATTCGCAAGCTCGCAGGACTCAACACCAATACACACTGAAGCATTGGCCAGATATGTTTGGCCAGTATCCTATTGGTTGAGTCCGCCCCTGCATTTACAGTGAGTAGATCTCAAAGTCAATGATACCACACTGAAGTTACGCTCCCATCCAAACAGCCCCTAACCCTATACAATAAAATGGTAAATGGTAAATGGACTGCATTTATATAGCGCTTTCAACAGACCACATGGCCATCCAAAGCGCTTTACAATTTGCCTCACATTCACCCATCCACTCACTCATTCACACACCGACGGCGGTGTCTGCCATACAAGGCGCCATCCAGCTCGTCGGGAGCAGCTGGGGTTAGGTGTCTTGCTCAAGGACACCTCGACACTTGGTCAGGTGGAGCCGGGGATCGAACCACCAACCTTCCGGTTTGTAGACAACCTACATGAACCACTGAGCCACTGCCTTATGTTCATTTAATAAACATAAATGAGTAATATGCTGACAGAGGCTCATTTAACCTATAAATAGACCAACGCACCAATAAAAACGAGTCTTTTTTAACAAATAAAATTAAGATAAATTCTTAATTAAGATGGGTATTTGGCAATAACGAAATTAAGATAAAGTCTCCGCCAGATTTGCTTCACACTAGCAGATGATATTTAATAAAAGAATAATGCCAACATTAGCGTATATACCCTGTCCACATTATGCATTTAAGACTCAATGAATATTTAGTTATCATTTGAAAAACCTTTCCTCACAGAGATTGGGCTAGGTCTACATGTTTTTCTGGAGGAATATGATTGAATCCACTGTAGATGTCTTTAGCGTGTTCCTGCGCTCACTGATGATGTCATTATTCACTCATTATTCTCATTATAAACACGGTCAAAACTTTTCCACACCTCAGACTTTGCTTTAGTTGCATAATCGCCAGAGGCAAGCCTCCGTTACACCTACTCAGCATACATTCGCATCTTTCTCGCGCTAACGAAACACATCACATGATCGGAGCGCAAGCCCGAACCCGACCCGAGCCCGCCTAACATGATATAAATTAAGCCCGAACCCGACCAAAGCCATCAGGTCCCATCGGGTTCGGGCAAAGATCTTCAGCTCTACCTCATGTTGTGTTCGAGAAGCTGCAAAACACACAGGCGCAAGTGGAAGGTGCAAAATACAAGTGACATTCGTTTTTATGTAAATAATGGGCGATATATGTATATAGATAGATTATTGCGGCAGGTCTGTGTCTGTGATATGGACAGGCTGAAGTCTGAGCACTGACCTTGTGGAGGATGAGTGGACACTCCAGACCACATTTACAGGTTCCATCGGTCAGCAGATACGACTTCACCTGCTCCAGGCAGGACAGCACTGATCCACTCGGACTACAAACACACACAATCACAATTACAGTAAAGACAGAAATCTACAAACATAATGTTAGACCCTTCCTACAAATAAATGCTGTGTATGGAGAACTAGGTGAAATGATAAGCTGCACACCGGGACACTTCTGAGGAGCGAGCTGGATTTGGGCTGGTGATTATCAGGATCAGAACCAACACACTGAACATCTGATGCTGATCTGGGATCTTCCTATTTTTTGCAGCGATGCACATGCAGAACTGTCCTCAAAACGTGTCTCAGCGTTTGTGTCAACCTCATAAATGATGCAGCAAACAGCTAAACATTCACTGTCACATCGAAGAAAATCTATTTTAAATACAAATACTGTATTTTCCGGATTATAAGTCGCACTTTTTTTTCATAGTTTGGTTGGTCCTGCGACTTATAGTCAGGTGCGACTTATTTATCAAAATTCATTTGACATGAACCGAGAGAAATGAAGCAAGAGTTCACATTACCGTCTGCAGCCGCTAGAGGGCGCTCTGTGCTGCTCAGTGTCCTGTAGTCAACACTGAAGACATAGAGCGCCCTCTAACGGCCGGAGACGGTCATGTTTTCTCTTGGTTCTTGGTTCTAAATAAATGCGACTTATAGTCCAGTGCGACTTATATGTTTTTTCCTCATCCTGACGTATTTTTGGACTGATGCGACATACTCAGGTGCGACTTATAGTCCGAAAAATACAGTAATGCAAAATAGTGATTCACAGCTGTTAAGAAAATGAAACGGACAGTTCATCTGGGCAGGTGTTAATCTGGACCCTGGCGTGTCCAGACAGAGGAGGTCCATACCTGATATACAGCACCCCCGAGGCCTCCACCCTGCGCTGCCAGCCGATGGGCACCTGGACCAGCTGACCTCTGCCCTCTACACCCGCCCTCTCCTGTCCTCCATTCATCTTTCTGGATCAGTGCAAAGCTGCTCGTGAGGGATCACACACTGCTCTCTATCCCGACACAAAGTCTCATTCTGACGCTCAGAAGAGGGAAGACGGAGCACAATGTTCCTGAACGCGAGGTGGATCTGCGGCCGGACCGCAGCGAGACGCTCACAGCGCTGCCCAGAGAAAGAGCCTCATTACTTTGTCACTCGATGCAGACAGGAACTCCGCTGCTAGTGTCTGAGCAATCAAAGCCATGAGAAAAGAGTCTGAAAGTGCTCCTGATCTGGACATAAAAGCTCCTCAAATGACTAAACACTTGAAAACAGTTGCAGCTCCCAGCAGGCAGTGGGACCCGCAGGTCAGGGTCGGGTCAGGGTCGGGTCAGGGGTCAGGCGTGGCGTCTCTACAGCAGACAGCGCACCTCACGATCTTCAGACATGCTGCTCATCATGGACCGTTTAGCTGCAGCTCTCGCAAATTCATGGTTCCTAAAGAGAGAAAGAACAGGTTATAATCTGACCACTTCTAGAAATATGTGAGACCTCAACACTCAGAGTCCAGAGCTTTCTTCCACAAACGCCTCAGTCATCAGTCTCCGGATCCTTTACAGTCGCTCTGACGCAAACATGTAAACCTTCATTAGACAAAAACTACAATGTGTAGCTGCTCAACACATAAGGCAATAAACACTGACTGTAAACAACTGTAAAATAGAAGATTTCCCCCAAATGCTGCTTTAAGTCAAACACTAATCACACCATCGAGACTTCAGAATGAAACGGTCAGGAACAAAGTGTCTGTTGGTCAAATGTTTGGATAAAAAAAACAACAATAAACGTTTAATCCTAACATCTATTGAAAAAATTGCAAATCAAACTAGCATGCAGAATTAATTTAGCAGACACGCTAATAATCAATCGGTCATCAAATAATTTGCAGTTCTGCATCTCTCACACTCAGGAGACAATCTGCGTCCAGTAAAGACACGAGGGGCTCTGAAGAACTACACACACACACACACGCACACACACACACACACACGCACACCATTTTTTTCAAAATCAGAAATATTTGTCATTTCCTGCAGAGATGCAAATCACCTGACCATTAATGATTTCTCATTCAATTAATTGTAAATTAAAAAGATAGACACTACAATAAACTTCACAGTCTCTGTTATTTACTTCATTAAGTATTTTATCATATTGTTATGATGTACTTTATACAGTGAATGACTCAACCAAAGAAGAATCATCAAACGCTCTGTAGTTGATCACAGTACAGTGACCTGAATATATATATATACACACACATATATGCACTAAACAACATACATGTGAGCCCTGATTGCTCAGCACTGATCCGTCTATGAGAGATGAAACCAGAGCATGCAGATGATGCTCAGCCGACCTTTATAATGTGAACAGCACGGGTTCATAACACATTCTAGATTTCAGCACGATTTCAAGAAAGGTCTAACTGAAGTCATGGATGAATTTCAGCTCATCTTATAAACAGTGATTTTAATCAGAGCTCCTCTATTCTGAAGCACAAACATCAGGAACTGAGACGTTGGGAATTCTGGTCTGACTTAGGAGTGTGTATGAGATCTGACTTCACTCCAGAGCATCAGCACTGCAGTGTGAACAGGTGTGAGTCCAGATCAAACAATCCTCACAGCTGGACTGACAGAGACGAGGCCGGACTACAAAAACCAGCAAAGACTGAGATCCCTGTGTCACAGTGCTGCTGACTCACTACAGGACTGAGCGAGCCACACACACACACACACACACACACACACACACTCTCTCTCTCTCTCCCTCCATCTCACACACACACACACTCTCTCACACACACTAACATCACTCATGAAGTGTACTGCACTCTCATGTATGATGTTGTATGGTCTGCTGTCATTTCACTTGACTTCGGGAAGTCATGGCCTAGTGGTTAAAGAATTCGACTCCTAACCCTAGTTTTGTGGGTTCGAGTCCCGGGCCGGTAATCCCACTACTGCGGTGCCCTTGATCAAGACACTGAACCCCTGACTGCTCCCCGACGCCGCAGCATAGATGATGCCCACTGCTCCGGGTGTGTGTGTGTGTGTGTGTGTGTGTGTGTGTGTGTTCACTGCTGTGTGTGTGTGCACTTTGGATGGGTTAAATGCAGAGCATAAATTCTGAGTATGGGTTAGCGTACTTGGCTGTATGTCATGTCACTTTAAAATAGTTGCAGTGGTTTGTGAGCTGATGTTGTGTGTGTGTGTGTGTGTGTGTGTGTGTGAGAGAAAGAGAGAGAGACACACTCCAGGTGCTGCCCACCTGTCATTAACATCATTAACATGAAAGGATGAATATAACCCTTCATAAGATCATTCCCATCATGCCTGTCACATTCACCCGCTGACTGCTAATTATGGATCCTGTCTTAAGCTGCTAACCGATTTACAAACCGACTGTTCAATAATGCTAGTTTCGGATCTGATCAGACAGATTCACTCCAGAAGATGACTAATCTAACTAGTTACAAACAATAAGTGCCAGATAAATTTGCTGCTCACACTCGTGTGTATGATGACAAACAACAGCTCTATCACGTTCACAATCACTCATTTCTGCACTTCATGACGCCAACACAGACCCCGAGCAGATGAAGCGAGGCTCGGCTCTGGATGAAGCTCCGGGCTCATTATGGCTGCGGGTGAATCCCAGCGCGCGCGCGCGCACGCACACACACACACACACACACACACACACACACACAGCTAACTGCTAACCTACACGACACACGCGCAACTAAAATACACTCGCGCACACAGAAGCTCACGCGCCGCACGCACGTACCTGCTCGCGCGGGCCGGAAACTCTCCTGCAGCGGATTTACACTCAAATGTGTCTCCGCGGCCGAAGCGCAGCAGCAGCGGCTCAATCTACCTCATAACACCCGCCACAAGCCGCATTTCTGTCGGCTGCAAGCTCCCGGGAGGACAATAACGGAGGGCGCGTCCGCTCGGGTTTGTTTCGCAGCGACTCCGGACGTTTAAAAATCAAAACAAAACGGCCAAAAGCATCAACACATCCGCTGCTCTTCTGCGCTCGAGATGGAAAGATGGAGCTCCGCTGTGCGCATGCGCCCCTCACAGCGACCACAATGCACCGGGGCATGACGGACGAGCTCGGCCGTGCAGCCTACAGAGGGTTCATACTGTACCAAACGTTGCACAATAAGGCAGAAGTGGGGTTTATTTGAAAACATCGCTGAATATAAAGAAGTGTCCTATTCCATGCAGGATCAGATATGTACAAAAATGGTAAAATGCAAATAAATGAATAGCTATTAAAAGTACTCTAGTGACTGCAGGAATAAGAACACAATGATCATTGATCAAGTTCTGAATGAGCTTATATAGTCATTTGATTGTACACAGCTTTCTACTTATATATTTCTTGAAACATAGAAACATCAGGGCGACAAATGTAATATAGCAGTAGAACGTTTGAGATAAAAAAAATACTGTCTGATATCATGTAAAAAAACTAGTGGTTCATGATAAAGTCCACCCTTTCTGCAATGCTAAGTGTGTTTTATTCATTCGGTTTTCTTTGTTAAAATTCTCGATCAGATGATGATGTGCAGAAGAAGAATGCTAGGACCCTTCCGTTCAGTGGGCATGGTGTTCGAGAGGATCATCTGTCAAACAGCCATTCACAACAGAACAGTGATCATATAAAAACATTGAGAATCTATCCATATTTCATTTGAACTGTTCACGGATCGTTAGACGCTTTCCATGGGTGACTACATGACACTGTATTGCTATCTGTTCGCAGGCAGAGATTTCGTTAGGGTTAGGCGACTGAAGAGAAGAGCTCAGGTGCGTCTGAAGAGAAGGGCTCAGGTGCGTCTGCGTCAGGAGCTCAGACTAAAGAGAAGAGCTCAGGTGTGTCTGAAGAGAAGGGCTCAGGTGTGACTGAAGAGAAGAGCTCAGAGAAGAGCTCTGGTGCAACTAAAGAGAAGAGCTCAGGTGCATCTGAAGACCTCAGGCAAGACTAAATGGAAGAGCTCAGGTGCGACTAAAGAGAAGCGCTCAGGTGCGTCTGAAGAGAAGAGCTCAGGTGCGACTAGAGAAGATCTTAGGTGCGTCTTAAGATAAGAGATCAGGTGCATCTGAGGAGAAGAGCTCAGGTGTGTCTGAAGAGAAGAGCTCAGGTGCGTCTGAAGAGAAGAGCTCAGGTGCGTCTGAAGAGAAGAGCTCAGGTGCGACTAGAAAAGGGCTTAGGTGCGTCTGAAGAGAAGGGCTCAGGTGTGACTGATGAGAAGACCTCAGGTGCATCTGAAGAGAAGAGCTCAGGTGCATCTGAAGAGAAGAGCTCAGATAAGAGCTCAGGTGCATCTGAAGAGAAGAGCTCAGGTGCGTCTGAAGAGAAGAGCTCAGGTCCAACTAAAGAGAAGAGCTTAGGTGCATCTGAAGAGAAGAGCTCAGAGAAGAGCTTAGGTGCGTCTGAAGAGAAGAACTCAGGTGCGACTTAAGAGAAGAGCTCAGGTGCGTCTGAAGAGAAGAGCTCAGGTGCGACTAAAGAGAAGATCGCAGTTGTATCTGAAGAGCTCAGGTGCAACTGAAGAGAAGAGCTCAGGTGAGTCTGAAGAGAAGAGCTCAGGTGCGTCTGAAGAGAAGAGCTCAGGTGCGTCTGAAGAGAAGTGCTCAGGTCCGACTAAAGAGAAGAGCTTAGGTGCATCTGAAGAGAAGAGCTCAGAGAAGAGCTTAGGTGCGTCTGAAGAGAAGAGCTCAGGTGCATCTGAAGAGAAGAGCTCAGATAAGAGCTCAGGTGCATCTGAAGAGAAGAGCTCAGGTGCGTCTGAAGAGAAGTGCTCAGGTCCGACTAAAGAGAAGAGCTTAGGTGCATCTGAAGAGAAGAGCTCAGAGAAGAGCTTAGGTGCGTCTGAAGAGAAGAACTCAGGTGCGACTGAAGAGAAGAGCTCAGGGGCGACTAAAGAGCTCAGGTGTGTCTGAAGAGAAGAGCTCAGAGAAGAGCTCAGGTGCGACCAATGCTGCGTGAACTCAACCAATAAGAATGTTTAGCGCCCAAGTCCTGCCCCCGAAAGTTCCGGAACTTTGAAAAAGTACTACCTCAGTAGCAGGGCATTTTTTTTACCCGGAACTTTTAGTTCCTGGTTCCTGCGGTGGAAACACACTAAGTTCCTAGTTCCTGGGTAAAGTTCCTGTGGTGGAAACACGGCATTAGTGTGTGTGTGTGTGTGTGTGTGTATGTAATTGTGTTTGAGTGAGAGAGCTCAGGTGTGTTGTGGCACAGGTGTGAGCTTCTGCAGGACTGGGTGTGTGTTAGTGAGTGAGTTAGTGTTAGTGAGAGAGAGAGAGAGAGAGTGTGTGTGTGTGTGTGTGTCTGAGTGAGTGAGTTTGTGTATGTAAATCCGTTTGAGTGAGTGAGTGAGTGAGTGAGTGTGTGTGTGAGAGAGCTCAGTTGTGTCGTGTGTCCTTGTGCAGATGTGAGCTTCTGCAGGATTGGGTGTCTGTGTGTGTGTGTGTGTGTGTGTGAGAGAGAGAGAGAGTGTTAGTGAGAGTGTATGTGTGTGTGTCTGAGTGAGTGAAAGAGAGCTCGCAGGTGTCGTGACGCAGGTGTGAGCTTCTGCAGGACTGGAGGGAGAGGTGAGTCTCTCATGTTTTCACACTGAACGAAGGCTACATCCAGATCTCAGCATCAGAACTGTCTCTCAATCCTGTCACACTGGAAAACCTCTGACTCAGATTCATGAGGCAGCTGACGGTCACATCCATCAGATTTCAGTTTGTTTGTTTGTGCCCATGTTCATGCAGATAAATCACAGTCACTTCTAACTTTTAATTCCATCATCCCTCAACATCTGGTAGACAAACTGAAACCTCTGGGCTTCAGCACCCCCTTGCGGAACTGGTTGCTTGATTTCCTCACTGACAGACCTCAGTCAGTACGGGTTGGACAGAATACCTCCAGCGTCATCACCCTCAGTACAGGCTCCCCTCAGGGTTGTGTCCTGAGTCCTTTGTTGTTCACCCTGATGACACATGATTGCTTCCCTAGGCATGTCACAAATCACATCGTGAAATTTGCGGATGACACAACAGTGGTAGGCCTCATCAGGGATGACAAGGACCTGGCTTACAGAGAAGAGGTGGAGCAGTTGGCGGGCTGGTGCAGAGATAACAGCCTGATCCTGAATGTCGACAAGACCAAAGAACTCATTGTCGACTTCAGGAAGAACCAGCCCAGCCATGCTCCACTACTCATCAACAACATAACCGTGGAGGTGGTTAGCAGTACAAAGTTTCTGGGGGTGCTTATCACAAACGATTTTACCTGGTCTGTAAACACTGCATCACTGGTGAAGAGGGCACAGCAGCGGATGTACTTCCTCCGGAGGATGAGAAGAGCCCATCTGCCCCCACTTACCCTCACCATATTTTACAGAAGCACCATAGAGAGCATCTTGACCAGCTGTATCTCAGTGTGGTGTGGAGGCTGTAGTGCCTCTGACTGGAAGGATATGAGAAGAGTGGTGAGGACAGCAGAGAGAATCATCGGCACTTCTCTTCCCTCCATTCAGGACATTGCAGAGAACCGCTGTGCATCTCGGGCCAGAAAAATCTGTAGCGACTCCTCTCACCCCCATTATGGTCTGTTTATTCTGCTGGCCTCCGGAAAGAGGTTCCGCAGCATGCGGTGTAGGACCACCAGGTTCTATAACAGTTTTTTTCCCCAAGCCATCAGACTGTTGAACACTTAGAACACTTTGTTGCATTGACATTTACACTGTACTGAAACTGTGGCCTATGCAAACGAAATTTCGTTCTGTACACACTTGTTGTATACTGAATGACAATAAAAGTCTGTCAATTTTCTTCTCTGTCAATCTTCTCAATCTCTTACACACTCATTGCACTCATTCCACACTCATGTGATGTGACAATGTGACGTGACATACAGCCAAGAATGGTGACCCATACTCAGAATTCGTTCTTTGCATTTAACCCATTCAAAGTGCACACACACACACACACACACATTTATACTGCGGCGCCCGGGGAGTAGTCAGGGGTTCAGTGTCTTGCTCAAGGGCACCTCAGTCGTGGGATTGCCGGCCCAAGACTCGAACCCACAACCGTAGGGTTAGGAGTCAACCTCTCTAACCCTAGGCCACGACTTCCCTCATAGTCAGATGTGATCCTAACCCTAAGCATTCATGACAAACAGCTCCTGAACTTTTTTTT
Organism: Carassius gibelio; assembly: GCF_023724105.1. NCBI lineage: Eukaryota > Metazoa > Chordata > Actinopteri > Cypriniformes > Cyprinidae > Carassius > Carassius gibelio. Next base: position 4,681,589 of record NC_068376.1, on the reverse strand, counting down.
TGGCACACTACAGCAATTAAAGCTGCGGTAGGGAACTTTTGACGCTCTAGAATCACAAAGGTACTGGGTTACTCCGCCGCGGTACCCCCCAAGCAATCTAAAATAGTCTGAATATAAACACTTATTATAGGTGCACCCTAGTGATTCAGGACAAGCCAAAAACACAGTTTGGAAAATGGATTAATGGTGTACTCACTTATTATATACACTTTTCTACATTTTGAACACAAACAAAGTTACGGACCGCAGCTCTGATTGGTTGATTTATTACCGGGAGTGGTCTGTAACTGCAAATGGCAATAGGACACTGGGAGGAGCCAGAGGAGCTTGATTTATACACAGATTATCTGTCTCATATTCTACTGTCAGGACATAAGGACAGGTTTAATATGTAAAAAATATTTTTTCAAAAAGGTTCCCTACTACACCTTTAAATAAATGAATTTATTTAAATTGTATTTAACAGGTTGGTGCTCTTATATGTTAACAGAATAAAGCTATGTAAAAATACATTGCTAGCATGGATTTCTGTCATTTTCCCAACTTTGTCAATCAAGCAACAACCATAAACTTTCTCAGGTTTTTTTTTTTTTATTATTATTTTTTGACTGCCCACTGCTCCGGGTGTGTGTGTGAGAGTGTGTGTGTGTGTGTGTGTGTGTGTGTGTGTGTGCGCGTGCTCTTGTTTTTGTGTCATATCAGGACACAACTCTGTATAATGACATGGGTATGACACAGGTATTACAAGGAGAGGGTGACTTATGAGGACATAACCCATGTCCCCATTTTTCAAAACGCTTAGAAGTCGTGGAAGTCGTGGCCTAATGGTTAGAGGGTAGGACTCCCAATTGAAGGGTTGTGGGTTCTAGTCTCGGGCCGGCAGGAATTGTGGGTGGGGGGAGTGCATGAACCGCTCTCTCTCCACCTTCAATACCACGACTTAGGTGTCCTTGAGCAAGGCATCGAACCCCCAACTGCTCCCCGGGCGCCGCAGCATAAATGATGAACACTGCTCCGGGTGTGTGCTCACAGTGTGTGTGTGTGTGTGTGTGTGTGTGTGTGTGTGTGTGTGTGTGTGTGTGTGTGTGTTCACTGCTCTGTGTGTGTGCAGTTCGGATGGGTTAAATGCAGAGCACGAATTCTGAGTATGGGTCACTATACTTGTCTGAATGTCACTTCACTTTCACCTTCACTTATAAATCATGCAGAATGAGTTTTCTTTTTTTTTTTTTTGAGAAAGTAAAAATGCACAAAGTTTCCTGTGAGGGTTAGGGTTAGGTGTAGGGTTGGTGAAGGCCAATAGAATATACAGTTTGTACAGTATAAATACCATTACGCCTATGGGATGTCCCCACTTTTCACAAAAACAAAAATCGCAGAATCGCAGGCTTACTGTGTGTGTGTGTGTGTGTGTTCACTGCTCCCGGTGTGTGTGCACTTCGGATGGGTTAAATGCAGAGTACGAATTCTGAGTATGGGTCCCCATACTTGGCTGTATGGTACGTCAGTTTTTTCACTATAAAATCCCGATTAATTATCAGTTTCTAGTATCGGTCCGTTATCCTTTGTGCGCATGCGCTCTGCATCCCTCATCACTGTGACGTCACGGAGCTTCATTCTGTCAAGATGTCGTTCGGTTTTGCGGATGATATCAGATCAGCGTGATTACAGCGACGAGACAGCTACAAAATCAACCAAACCAGAAATCTGTGACATCAACATTTACTATGGAGCTAAAGAAAGCCATTTCTGAAAGCGAAGCCACGGTGAAAACATACGGCGCGCTGCAGGAGACACACCGGAGCAAAGACAAAGGTGACACACTACAGATGTTCATGTTATCAGATATCATAGAAGTCTTATTATCAGATATGATTGTAGTATTATTATCAGACGCGACACGGATCGTGTTTTTGAAGGTCATCGATGTATTTATTTAAGTGACCCTTTCATTTTAAAACGTGCATGTGTTTCTTCAGCTTTTTTCACACGTTCTCTGCTTTATTTAATCATTACACTCATAATGTCCAGCTGTGGACAGAACATGATTTATGTATTGTATTGTCATTTTTATGATGCAACATATGCCATCTTCATTACATTCATCAAGGGTGTTTAATAGCAAACTGTGGTGGAAATGTCTCACATTATATCCCAAGCGCTTCAGTAACATATTGTCTTGGTAAAACGTATACTAATAACTTTAAATAAAAAAAAACTTTTTGTGGAATTAATGGCATTTATAGTGGTATTAAATAAAGATTTCTAAGAGAGAAAATCATTTCACAATAAATCATCTATTTTCAGCTCAAAGTTTAGTTCCAACCCTGATCAAAGATCTTTAAAGTGTCCAAGATAGTTTAACCCCTTTACTGTCAAACATCGCCGACGGCCCCAGTTTATTATTGTTTCACTTTCACAGCACGTTAAACATCACTGTCTTACTTGATCTGGACAAACTGTGCATCAACTGAAAGTTTAAAGACTCTAGCTTTGTTGCAGTGACAGATATTTAGTGATTTATGTCAGAAGTGCAAAATAATAAATCCGTATTATGCCACATTTTGAATAGAAATTCACCACTCATTCATATTCAGTCACGTCAGCAGCGGTTTATTTGTGTTCACATATACTCACTGAACAGCGTCAATAAGGATTTATAGACCAAAGATGCATATCTACGGAGATATATGGATATATTTACTGATGTTTACTTCATATTTCTTCACACAGAATCATCATTTCTATTCATTTCCACTGATTTACACGATCTGATCTGATGATAAATAGCCTCTCCCAGCCATAGACAGTAAAAGAAATGGACACAGCGACCTCATTGCAACTCAATTTAGACAAGTGAAGCCCATTTTTAGCGTTTTTTAGCACTTGCAGACTCAAACTAAGCTCGATGACGTCAGCAACCTGTCTGACAGATGTAAATCTTCTAGTAGCTGTGCGTGCAAACTGCCATCGTTAATCTTGCAGAGACGGCGAGCTCGAGCGGGGAGTTCTTTGTCGTGAGTGAGCAGGAGTAAGTATTCTGATTAATTATTTTGTATAGTATTTTAAAATGTAACGCCAATAAGCCATATTAAGTTAATTGCCTGCGAGCTTCTCCTCCTGTCTGTACGGTAATGCGACAGAGAGCCGTGGTTGTGACGCAATCGTTAGCCTATTTTTACAAAAACTGTTTGTACGGGGCCATAATGTAACATAGAAGGTAATGGAGCCCTTTATACATTGTCGTGTATCTTTAGAAATAAATAATGGACAAACGGAGTCTTTAAATTCTTCAGATGTAAAGTTATTCTCTGTCAAAGTGACGCCAAAATGAATGGGAGTCAATGAGTATGCTAACGCAAGTGAAGTTCTGCTACAAGATGGCGGCACCCACCCGACTTCAACTTCCGGTCGACTTCCTTGCCGCCTGCTCCCAGCGATCTGTGTGTGTTTGCTTCAGTGTACTTGAGCTGTGACCCAGACAGACTTGGACGTTCGACTTGTCAATCTAGCAGTCACAAAGCCGGACAGCGTCAGATCGTGTCACATGGTTCGAGAATACTTCCTGGTTCATATCTGCTCACAACAAAACTGAAACACCTCTGTACACACGAAATATCCGAATAATAAACCCGCGATTACGATAGGAAAGCTTGGTATGAGATTTTCTTGAGATCTGGGGCATTTTATAAAATAAGATAAAAAATGTACATCGGAAATGCTAACTTTTGCAGCGATGAAAAAGGCTACAAATAGCATATTTTAACAATAGTAAATGACCAAATTTCACCCGTGATCGCAAAAGGATGTTATTACAAACACTCGATCGGGGTTCAGAGTGAGTTTTGAGTAAAAGTGTACTAATATTTTAATAAATTGTCTGATGTAGCTTGATGCTAATGTTAGCTCTAATGCTAATAATAGCAGGTGCATTTCTTCTTCATAATGCATTTCTGTCACAATAATTCACGTAAGGTCGTAAGAAAATGTTTTGTTGTATTTTTATAGTAAGACTTTTGATAAATAAGGGCTAAATGCAAACAGAGACTGAAGTGAGATCGCTGCTTTGGAAACATTGAAATTCCACAAAAAAAGGCTGATAAAGGTGGAATAAAAACAAAAGAATAATGATAAAGAATGATGCGGAAAATGTGTAATACCTGGCGGAGGTGTGAAAGACTCGTTTGGTGAGAACAATAGAATCATGAATCAGGGAGTTTTCAAAGCCAACACACACACAGAGCACATGAGTGTTTACATGTGAGATCTCACAGAGATGACGAGTGCCATAAATCAGATTTTATACAGGCTTTCATTTTTGCCTCTCTTTTCGTTTCCTTTTTTAACCCAAATATTTTATTTCCACTCACCTCTAACTTGACACCACTGATATTTTCATGCCCACAGTAACAATATTATTTCTACAGCCTCAAGTCTTCTTATGACATACTCTTTTACCAAATTAAATATTTAAATATTTTTCCACCGTAATATTATTCTCTTTTTTTATCATAACATTTGTATGTGGATGCACACATCTGAGACTCACAAAGAAGAGCGCACAAAGAAAAAGACGGATGTATTACTGAATATTTGAATGTAATATGAATGACTGAATGAAAATGATCCCAAAATAAAGGAAATGACTGACTGCTTAGAATTCATAATCAGTCATTCCTAATGTTAACGGCCTCTGACCTCTTCAAGGTCATAACGGATCAGAGAAGAATATATTGTGTCATAAAGAGCTTTATAATAGCCACAAAAAGATGAATTAATTACTAAATATCTCCACCTGTGTTATCCTGAGCAGAACTGCAATAAACATCACCAAACACTGATTCACACACACTCAGACTCGATAAAGAAACGTGATACAGCAGTGACATACAACACACACCTTACAGTGAACGAACCCTGAGAAAACTGCTACAAACTCAATCACGCACACATACACACACACACACTCACTCAAACACACACACACTCACTCAAACACACACGCACACACACACACACACACACACACACACACACACTCAAACACACACACACACACACACTCATTCAAACACACACACGCACACACACACACTCACTCAAACACACACACACACTCACTCAAACACACACACGCACACACACACACTCACTCGTCGTCTGTTTGTGCCCAAGGCCAGATGGACGTGTCCATGGCTGAAAGCTCCAGGTCTGCAGTCGAGCTCGAGGCAGAGATGGTTCGGATCCAGCGTCTGCGTGAGGTTCTGGTGAGACGCGAGTCCGAGCTGCGCTTCATGTGAGCAGCGGCTGCATTTACTGCATGTATTCAGAATAAAACGCTCAAATTCTCCTCTAAATTCACAGTTCTGGAATGATGGACTCTGAGCAACTGGTTTTCTCTCATGTTTTTCTCAGGATGGACGATATTCATCTCTGCAAAGACATTATGAAGCTGAAGCAGGAGCTGAGGGAGATAGTGGCAGTGCCAGGTGACACACACACGCACGCACACAGACACGCACACACACACACGTGAATGCAGGTTTGCCATCATGTAACAAGCAGACAAATTCAACTAAAGTGAAGGTGAAACGTTGTGCTTTCCCTCAGTTTATTCAAATGTTTAGGTTTATTTTATTTTTTTTTGCATTGGGGCACATGTGAAAAGCATATATTAATTTGCAATAGAAATAGTTCAGTGAAAGCCCAACCCATGCAACTGAGAGGTGAGTGAGCGGAGAGCGGCCGAAGGATGGAGTGACACATGACCGCAGACACTGCTGAGCTACATCTTAGATTGAAAATCATGTGTGTGTTTTCATCTAACGCACAGATGCAGAGAAGACTAAGAAACATCATCACAGAGAAGAGAAATTAATCCAGGAGATTCATCAGCTGGTGCAGAGGAGAGATTTCCTGGTGGATGATGCTGAGGTCGAGCGTCTGAGGTCAGAGAATAAAGTTTATTAGTGACATTAGTCATCAAATGTACGTTTTTGTGAGATTTTTCTGGTTTTCTCTGTCTAACAGGGAGCAGGAAGAAGATAAAGAGATGGCCGAGTTCCTCCGACAGAAGCTCAGTGTTACACAGAGTAAGTGTTTTCACAGCCGTCTCTCAGATGCGTGTTTCTTTTTACACTGAAGGAGAGATTTGGGATGTTTCTGACACGAAAGTGACATGCATGAAGTACACACAGTAAACACTGAAGAAAGTGATGAAACTAAATGTATATTTGAGCTCAGAACAGAAAAATACTCCCATTTCACTGCTGGTTATATATGCTATATATCATTTTGTATGTGACGAATAAAAATCTTGAATCTTGAAAAAAAGTCCAAGTGACTGTAACTCTTTAGTCTCTCTCTGTTCATACTGGCCCTTTCTGATTGGTTTCCTGATGACTGGGCTTTTCTTTTCTTTCCTTTGGAGAGGTCAGTGGCAAACAGGTTAAAATTGAAATGATTTTATGTTACAATGCAGTTGCGGTATGAAGCACATGACTTGCGTGGTGTTCTCTGATTGGCTGTGTTTCTCTCCGCAGGAGATTTGAAGCCCAGAAGGACTGAACCTCCAGCCAACAAACCCTCCATCAGCAGCAGCAGCGCGGCGCTCGTGAAGGACTGCTGCGGAGCCACTCAGTGCCTCATCATGTGAACACCATCACCCACATCCAACAGAACTAATCAGATTACCACAATTTGATGAATATAAGTTTGGGAGCCGAGCATTAAAAAGACGTTGAGCCCCTCTGTGACTCAGGAGGAGCACGAAACATCCACCCGAAACACAAAACCCTGCTCAGAGAAGCATTTGTTTATTCTTCACTGTAGCGATACGAGTCACGAAGAATCACATCAAACAGAAACTTAGTTAAGAAATGTGAAATAACACTGTTGTGAGTTTCCGGTGTATGTTAGAGGCTCATCAGAAGGGTTACACACACTTCAGGATCCCCTGTAAAAATCAATCACTCAGTAATCATGACTGAATTCATATTTCATGGACAGTTCACCAAATATTCCTCTTTAAGGTCTGAAAGTGATTCTGACATTTGGGGGTTTTGTTACTCTTTTTCTATAAAAAGGAACATGTTCGTGAACACAGAAGTGGATGTTCGTGATAAATGTGCATAAACATGCTCACTATGTTTGGAGTTACTGCATTTCTTTGCCTTTTGAAATGTAGTGGTATTTAAACGGCCTGATGATCAGACATAATCAGACATAAACTGAATCTGAATGAAGCAGGACATCAGCTCGTGAATATTCTGTAAATAAAGTATCTTCCTGCAGTCTGTTTCTGCTTTATTCAGTGTTTAGAAAGCTGCGGCTCTGATATTCACAGCATTCAGATGCTTCTTATTTATACATATTTGATTTTCTGTATCTTTGCTTTTATACACACAATGTCATCAGCTCTTCAAACTAAACGTATGAAAACATGCACGGCAAGCAGATCCATCCATTTGTTTGAATGTATAACTTTACTTGGAAACACTTTACAATAAGGTTCCATTTGTTAACATTTTTAACTACATTAGTTCATATGAACTAACAGTGAAAAAAAAAATCTTAAGCATTTATTGATCTTAGTTCATGTTAAATTCAACGTTTACTAATACATTATTAAAATCAAAAGTTGCATCTGTTCAAATTCATTTCCGGTCCGGGTGTTAGGAGCACAGATCTCTCCGAACGAGCTGACGATCTCAATCAACAGGCTCGGTGTCGTCTCTGTAGAAAGGCTGTTCTTATGGTGCAGTCAATATGACAGCGCACGCCAAGCATCCACTTTAAGAATTGAAATAAATAGATTTACAACATTAAATGGGGGGTGAAATGCTATTTCATGAATACTGAGTTTTTTTACACTGTTAAAGAGTTGGATTCCCATGCTAAACATGGACAAAGTTTCAAAAATTAAGTTGTACGTTTGAAGGAGTATTTTTGTTCCAAAAAAACTCTTCCGGTTTGTCACAAGTTTGGGAAAGTTTTTTTCGAGTATGGCTCTGTGTGACGTTAGATGGAGCGGAATTTCCTTATATGGGTCCTGAGGCACTTCTGCCGGAAGAGCGCGCTCCCGTATAGCAGAGCACTGAGAGCACAACAGACTTCACTGATCAGAGCGAGAGCGTCGACAAATGTCACAAAAGGAGTGTGTTTTTGGTTGCCAGGGCAAGACAACCCTGCACAGATTACCAAAAGAGAAACAGCATTAAGGGACCAGTGGATGGAGTTTATTTTTACAGAGCATCAGCGGAGTTGTGCAAGTGTTTGTGTTTGTTCCCTGCATTTCGGATTGCACATCGTTTATTTCTTAAGGATAATGCAATCCCAACGGAAAAGGGTCACGATCGTGTGTTGGAACCGCAGGCGGTGAGTAAAACTGCTTCAAATATCTCTGTGTTGTTAACTTAGCTATCAGCACATAAGCACATCAAGTAAACAACATGCGATGTTGTCATCAAACTGCACTTTCCACATGTACAGTTAAAAAAAAACAAAAAAAAAAGACTACATAAAGTGGAACTTAGTCATTTTCCAAAACCGCTAAGCAAATATATACAGTTTCAGTACATACCACATAGAGACACCTTCGCTGATGCTGCTCTTGTTAAATTTCAGCCTCTGGATCTGTGTCACAGCTTCCACACGCTCTCAACGCAAAATCCTACTGGCGCTCGTGATTCTTTAGCTCCGCCCACACGTCACGCCTCTAGGCGCTCGTGTTTTTCCGGGAAAAATCGGTACAGACTATCTTTCTCTTATAAATATAATAAAAATAAAGACTTTTTGGAGTTATGAAGGATGCAGTACTACTCTATAGGTACTCAAGATTAACAGGATATTGAGTGAAAACCAGCATTTCACCCCCCCTTTAAGAAAACGGGGGAAAGAACCGTTTCTGTCAGACGTGTCTGATTCGTGAACCGAGGAGCTGATGATACTGCGCATGTGTGATTCAGCGTGAAGCAGACCGACACACAGAGCGTCTGAACTGAACTGATTCTGTGCTAGTGTTATGAGCGCGGGTAAACCGAAGGCTTGAATCAAGGGCAATCATCGCCAATGACGTCATTACGTCGAGAGCAAAAGAACCGGTGAACCATTTTCTTCAACCGGTTTATTGAATCGAACTGTCAGAAAGAACTACTGTTGATCCGAAAACAGATGCAACCGGTTCTTGACTCGTGAACGAGTCATTATCTGGCTCAGCTCGGTGTTCATCTTCAGTCCTCTCTTCACAGCAGTTCAGTCAGTCACTGTTTGAGTAAATTAATTACTCCGGGATATTGGTTTATTTGAACTCAGAGGGAGTGTCAGTCACATTAAACAAGTTAACAGCTTAAGTCATTTGTGGATTAATGCGTATTAGAGACGCGAACTGTTTAAAACGATTGAGTTCGATTTGGTGAACTGGTTCAAAAAGATCCGGTTACATCGAATGATTCGTTCCTGAGCCGGATATCACAAACTGCTTTGTTTTGAACTCTCTCACACAGACACGGAAGAGAAGACAATGCTGAATAAAGTCGTAGTTTTTGCTATTTTTGGACCAAAATGTATTTTCGATTCTTCAGAATATTCTAACTGACCCTCTGATGTCACATGGACTACTCTGATGATGTTTTTCTTACCTTTCTGGACATGGACAGTAGACCGTACACACAGCTTCAATGGAGGGACTGAGAGCTCTCGGACTAAATCTAAAATATCTTAAACTGTGTTCTGAAGATAAACGGAGGTCTCACGGGTTTGGAGTGAGTCATTTATGACGATTTTGCTATTTGGGTGAACTAACCCTTTAATGATACGCTAAGTAATAAACCAAAACTGCCAGTAGGTGGTGGTAAATCTCTAAATGATTAAGTCATTGAGTCATTTATTCATTCCTTTGATTTGTTCAAAAATCGTTCGTTTGACTCATTCAGGAGTGAAGTAAAGGGTTCTCTATGAATGGTTCATTGAATCATTAGGCTTGTTCGACTTGAAGCAGATCATCATTATCAGACCGATCGTGTGAGACAAAGAACCAAAAGAGCTTCGAGAGCAGACGACTCCTTGTGCTTCTGAATCACACTCACAGTACTTTGATGTCACACACCGGTCGGTCTGATGGTGATGATGTCACACACCCGTCGGTCTAATTGTCATTAACATAACAATATCAGTTAATTTCCAAGTCTTTCTGTTAGTGAAACAAAAACTAAAGTCACATTATGTTTGTGATTGGGTGTTCGGTTTAGAAACAGTTCACTCAATCTTAGTTTCAAATTAAAAATAGATCAACTGTCAGATTCATGCATATCCCATGAGTTGCTACTTCATACATCATCAATACAAAACTGTGCTGAACTTTGACAAAAGGTGATTTTATAATGTCTGAATATAAATCTAAAAGCAAAACGCATCAAAAGGTCTGTATAATGGAGTGGAAACTCATGAGTGCTCAGCCATCTACTGCTTCTAGAGGGAATATCCTGACCGTTTCATTCTAGAGGTTTCCAACAGGTGTCAGAATTCTTAATCATTGCATATTGGCCCTAAATTAAAAATGAAAAAACCTTCTTTATAGTGAATTTTACATAAAATATTCCCATTTTTTATTAGTACAAAAATACCAAAAATTAAAAAAAATAATTCAAGCAGCAGCCAACACTGACCTTGCACCGCTGCGTGTCGTTTGAGAGGAACGTTCTTCCCAAACAGCTCGAACTAGACCATTAACAGCTGAGAAAACCATCAGAAAACCAGTGATACAGGCAGAGGCAAACAACTGAAACAGGACACCAAATGATGCTTGTGATATTTATTATACATGACAGAAATTTGGTCATTACATAGAAATAAAAAAAAAAAAAAAAAAAACTTTCTAACAGGACTTTCTGGTGGAGACTAAAATCATACAAGACCTCCAGTGTCTTGAGGCTGAACGTCCACGTTATTTCACATGAAGCTCATTAAGTTCAGTGAATGTCACAATCTGAGAGGCTTCTTGGTTCATTGTGGTTGTCTGACAGACGTGAGAGTGAACACACACACACACACACGACGAACAGAGACGCTAAAGATGAGACACATGTACAACATGTCAGATTTCTGCTGGCCAATAAATGCTCTGTCTAAATCAAATATATCCATAAACAACATGAGGCCAAAGTTATGCAAACATGCATAAAATCACTGAGATATGTACTTCAGCTCAAGAGTTTCCGCTGGTAGCATTTTTAAAGGTTTCCAAAAACATTGACCAAAGAGAGCCACCCTTAAAAGAAACAAATGAATGCGTTCGACAGCCGTGGTACGGCACAGGTGAGCGTTCAGACACAGGACTCTGAGCTCCTCGTGTTGCTACGAGCCAAAAACGACCCTAAACAGAGCACATGCACACAATCCACCCACTGTGACCCAAAGCCGTTAGCAGAAGCGGAGTCCTGCGCCGGCGTCTCAAAGCTGATACAAACCATTGTAAAAGCCATCGAAGAGCCACCGTGGAGAGCAAACCGCAACCGAACACACGAACTCAAGGTTCAAGTAAACAACCTTGGCATTTCCAGAGGAACAGTTACACTGAATTAGCATCATTTTGCCAAAATACATAAAAGAAGAAATGCAGTAAAAGCCTGCAGCTACTCAAAGGACTGCTTAGAAACAAGGGTTTATGCACCATGTGCATAGAACTAGCAAAGCAACTTCCGGACCACAAAAAAAACATCCGTAAAACAAACTGCCTCGGTCTGCAGAATATTAGGGTGTTTCTCTTCGGCCTGATGAACTTCTTCACGCAGACGCCAGCGAAACGGTGAGACGATTGTGAATCTCCTTCGAGATGAGCTGAGACGATCTTAAACTAAACACTTCCGTAAGAGTTTCAATAAACACAGACTTCATTCACAGTATGAACTTAAGCAATTTGAGACGGGCGGCTTTGACTAATCTATCAGTTAAAAGGGAGGAAGGCCCTTTGATAACAGGCTCTGGCTCTGAAAGAGACTTAACACAAAAGCATCTGTGAGTGTTTGAGATCTCGGATCGAAAAGAATAAAGTGAATTCCAGAAAACTCATTCTTCCATTTCATCAGAGGAAGCCCATGTGCTTCAAACAACACAAATAACATCTCAAACAAAGGCACGACAGCACATCTCAGCAGGAGGAAAGATTCACCGTAATGAAGGTTTGGAGAATTCACAGCAGCTCAGAGTGATGTCCAGCAATCAGCTGCGGTCCGCACGATTCAGGCCTCGACCGAACGACTGCAGTAAAGAAAAGAACATCCCGCGTGGAGGAACAGTGGCTTGGCTTGAGAGAAACACCAAACGAACATGAGGTCTGCTGCAGTCCAGACAAATCAAACTTTGAACACTGAACAGTCATGATATTCACCACGCAGAACATGTGCTAGCCTCACAGAATAACACGTCACGCTGCACAAATATTCCTCCTCACGTGACGTGCTCCGCTTCAGACAGACAGGGCGGATGTGAAGGAGAAATTAGCTGCTAGTTTAACCTTGTTGCGTGCCGTTCGCCGGCCAGGGCTGTCTGTAACGCAGGTTTTCCTGCTCACTCCATGACCAGCAGCTGAAGTCATGAGAGGACCGTTGGCCGACTGAGGCTGCTGATCGTGAACCGGCTCTGGTTCAGACGGAGCGTGCGGATGAGGCTCGAAGCGGATCAGATCCCCGGGCTGCAGCTGCACCGGGTCGGGCCGAAGCTGAGGAGACGGGAGACAGGAGGGAACCGGAGCACACAGCAGATCCACAGGAGAACCCAGACACAGCAGCTCCATCTCACCTGCAGGACACACACAGATTCATTAGCTCCAGCGGATGACCGGTGCACAGGCTAACGATCGGCAGTCTTTACCGCTGGCGGGGCTTTCGGCTGACCGGGGCTCTTCATCAGGACACGGCTCGTCTGCAGTGACCGCAGGACTGGCACGAGCTACACACACACACACACACACGAAGAGAGAGTGAGTACACTGGTCCATGGCACTTAGTTCTCAGCTTCGTAGGGTTTTTGGGAATGGAACGGTAGATATGCAGGGATCACAAGGATGGTGTACTGGTTGGTTATATCTGACCGATTGTGGTGGCCAGTCTGAGCAAAAATGCCAGGGACCTTTTTTTGTCCCAGTCCAGCCCTGGGGGTAACCCTTTTTTTTTTTTTTAATGGTTGGGCATTTTTATATTTAACTTCTTCTGGACTGATGCAACACCCGCTGAGTGCCATCAACCAACTTGAAAGATCAAAGAGAATTTAATTAATATAACTCCAACTGGATTCATCTGAAACAACACCCAAGATGCCGGGGGTGGGGGGGTAATTTATGGGCTAATTTTCAAACCCTGAGAACATTCACTGGATTCGGCTCAGGTCATCATCAGATCATGCAGGACAAGTTATTTCTTTTGCTTAGAACATCAGGGTCAGACGTGATCGTGTTTTGATCACCTGACACCTTGAATTATACTGAATGCACTCTTTATACCATCCAAGAGCATTCATCACATCTTCAGACAAAAATGATTAAATGTCTCCTTTTATGCTCCAAAGAAGAAAGTCGTACAGGTTTGGAAGCATGTGTTAGTGCAAGTAAATGACACAAATAATGATAATCTACAAAAAGAAGAAATTGAGGCTTGAAGCTCTTTCACAAAGCCATTCAGTCATCACTGACTTGTACTTTCCTTTTTATATGAACAGGCACTTCACAGGAGTGACAGAAAAATGGAAGGAAAATAAATAAAGGATTCTGCTACCTCTCATGTCGTTCTTCAGGACGATGATCTTTTTGTGACCGTGACCTTTAATCCAGACCACCTGTTCAAAACACAGAATGCATTCATCGAGAGGCATTCATGTGAGTGCGCTGAATCAAAAGAAAGCTAGTGCGAGTGTTCGGGCACCTGCGGTATAGCAGCCAGCAGATCCTCCAGCGTCTTATAGCCGTACGTCTGCGGCTGAAACTCTTGGCCGGTGTATTTGCTGAAGGCACCGCAGAACTCCGACAGGAAGATCTGGTTATAATGATACGTGTGAAGCAGCGCACGGATGCTGCGGGCAAACTGGTAGAGTTTGGTCAGCCTCACACGCTCCTCTGCGTCACCGTCATCATGCTCGCCTTCAGAGAGCTGCAGAAGAAGAGAGAAACGGTCAGCGTCAGGACAGAGCGAGCGCTGGACGCGTGCCGCGGCTCTCACCTGCAGCAGGTACGGCAGACTCTTCAGCAGCTCGTTCAGAGAGATGAAGCCGTACTCGCAAGAGTTGAGCGGTGCTCCATAGCTGAGCTCGTACTGCTTCCTCAGCTCCTCCACTCCGAGATGATCATGATCCTCAGGAAGTGACATCATCAGGGCCAGCAGCTGAGACGTCAAGGCACGCAGGGACTTCCTGTTAATCAGCTGCACCTCTTTCCCTTCGGGAGTGTCCACCACCTCGAGAGAGAGAGAGAGAGAGAGAGATATGCCAAAGATCATCTAAGGAGGCTTCTCAGTGCAATGAAATGAGATGACGTTCACCTTCACCACGTGGCAGAGCTTGTTGAGCAGGGCGGGCAGCGTGGCGGCGTCGTAGTCCTGCAGGCGGAGGCTGTAGCCAAACGTCTTGCTGTATTCACTCAGCAGCTGACTGACAGGAAGTGACGAGTCTCTCTGGGCCCGAAGCAGCTTCACCAGCTGAGCCACTAAAGCTTTGACGCGCTCCACCTCCGTCAGCGCCAGCAGCCGCTCCTCTCCACACTCCAGCACCTGACACACAAACACAGCGTGTCACAGACTCCTGCCGAGTGCTCGAGTACCTTCACATCTGCACCGTGTACAGACCAGAAGAATGTCTGGAATGGCCTCAAACAGCTCCATGAGTTTGGTGAAGCCGTAGTAGGAGAGCTTGCACTGGCGTCCGAAGTGGTGGTGATACGTGGGGATGAATTTGCTGAAGGGCATCCGGAAGTGCGGCTGATGTCTCAGAAGATCTACCACCTCCTTGCCAAACTGCCGTGTGCGCTCCAGCTCCTCCACCGTCCGCTCTGAGGGAGACAGACCCATTCAGCGGCTACACCATGGCCTAACCACTCACGACCACAACATTACTGTACGAGTGTGTATAAGTGTATGAGTGTGTGCACGTGTGTGATAGTGCACGGGTGTGCGTGTAAGTGTGCGGGTGTGCACGTGTGTGAGTATGAGAGTGTGCGTGTGAGTGTACGGGTGTGCACGGTAGTGTGTGTTAGTGTGCGGGTGTGCACGTGTGTGAGTATGAGAGTGTGCGTGTGAGTGTGTTAGTGAGCTAGTGTACAGGTGTGCCCGTGTGCGCGCTAGTGTGTGTTAGTGTGCGGGTGTGCACGTGTGAGTATGAGAGTGCGCGTGTGAGTGTACGGGTGTGCACGGTAGTGTGTGTTAGTGTGCGGGTGTGCACGTGTGTGAGTTTGAGAGTGTGCGTGTGAGTGTGTTAGTGAGCTAGTGTACAGGTGTGCACGTGTGCGCGCTAGTGTGTGTTAGTGAGCTAGTGTACAGGTGTGCACGTGTGCGCGCTAGTGTGTGTTAGTGTGCGGGTGTGCACGTGTGTGAGTATGAGAGTGTGCGTGTGAGTGTGTTAGTGAGCTAGTGTACAGGTGTGCACGTGTGCGCGCTAGTGTGTGTTAGTGAGCTAGTGTACAGGTGTGCACGTGTGCGCGCTAGTGTGTGTTAGTGTGCGGGTGTGCACGTGTGTGAGTATGAGAGTGTGCGTGTGAGTGTGTTAGTGAGCTAGTGTACAGGTGTGCACGTGTGCGCGCTAGTGTGTGTTAGTGAGCTAGTGTACAGGTGTGCACGTGTGCGCGCTAGTGTGTGTTAGTGTGCGGGTGTGCACGTGTGTGAGTATGAGAGTGTGCGTGTGAGTGTGTTAGTGAGCTAGTGTACAGGTGTGCACGTGTGCGCGCTAGTGTGTGTTAGTGAGCTAGTGTACAGGTGTGCACGTGTGCGCGCTAGTGTGTGTTAGTGTGCGGGTGTGCACGTGTGAGTATGAGAGTGCGCGTGTGAGTGTACGGGTGTGTACAACGGTGACAGAGAGAAACGGTTCTGACTGTCTGCACTTTTTGTCATATAAGACCCTAACATTGGGTGTGAATGGATGAACTGTTCGTGTTACATGAATGCGTGACGCAGCGTATTCGCAGCAGTGCTTCACCTCTCTTAGGAACAGAGATGAGCGTGTCAGCATTCTGCTGAGAGACCGTGATCGTTGTGTCTGGAATCTCAGCCAGCAGGTCCATCAGATCACACATCCCATAATCCACCACCTGCCAGTTCCTGGAGAAACACCTGACACAAACAGATCAGGACGAAGCAGTTAGCCTCATGCTTCAGCAGCACAGAGAGATGCTGTACAGAGATCCTCACCAGTGATACGCCTGCGTGAAGTCCCTGATCACCACCTGTTTACTGGCCTGAAACTTCAGCAGCTTCAGCAGGTCTTGAGTGAAGCGTTTGATTTGAGCACGATGGGTCAATGTCAACAAACGCTTGGAGCCTAAACCCAGGATCTGCACACACACACACACACACACACACACACACACACACACATATTTTAAACTGGCTGAGGAATGTAAGAGAATGTCAAACAGATGTTAGCGTGTGTGTGTGCTTGTGTTCACATTCAGACCTGCAGCACGTGAGGAACGGCCTCCAGCAGCTCCAGCAGTTTGGAGTACCCGTAGTCGGACACACGGCACTGCTTGGCAAAATGGTGGTGATACGCTGGAATGAACTTTGTGATGGGCACCAGACAGGACGGCTGGTTCTTCATCAGATCCACCATCTCTCGGCTGAACTGGATCAGCTGTGGGTTCCCGACCGGACTCTTACTGCGCTGCAGCCACGGATCTGACAAACACACAGAAACAAACTCACACACACGTGGAATGGGACATTATATAGACTTCCATTGTTTTCAAATACAGAGTTATACACTTTTAACCTCAACCCATTCCTACCCCCTGCTCACTTCTGAGTACAGATTTGTCCCCAAAATATGGTTAAGTAGGTACACACACACCTGCGTTTGGTGGCGGGGGTTTGTTGTGAATCCACTTGATGATCTTGAAGCCGTTCTGGGCCGTTACGATAGTGACTCCAGGGATGCAGGTGATGAGGTGCTCTAACGGGACGCTTCCCTCCAGCTTCCCCTCCTCTGCTACGGGTAAAGGACTGAACTCTGCTGCATAGCACTCTGGGAAACTGTACAGAGAAAGAACAGTCACGTGTGCTAAAGAGATTAAAAATACCAATGAAATAAAGTAGGTTTAGAAAAGAATCAGCCCCTTTGAAATAATCACACGTTGTTGCTTTGTGTGTGTGTGTGTGTGTGTGTGTTACCTGAGCAGCGGCACCGTTCCCTCGTGACTCTGCAGTAAACTGTGGACATGAGCAGCCAGAACTTTTAGAGACACCAGCACAAACGGGATCACGTAAGAATCCGGATCAAAATCAGATTCACTGAAACCAGAAGAGAAACATCATAAGTTCAGAACTTCCTCTCCAGCCCAAAAAGAGCTTTTACTGAAACTAAACCGCAAACATGAAAATCTGCAACTTGACGAATACACGTGTGCCCAGATTCACCTGAAGTCCTGCTGAGTGCAGTGTTGTCTGCAGACGGGCTCGTGGTACTCCAGCTCCTCGAACAGAACTGGACTGGCGGTGCTGGAGCTGTTGTGAGAGTGTGCGGATCCTAGCGGGCTCTGACGGGCCTGAGTGCTGGACAGCAGACACACCAGCCGCCCGCCGCCCTGCTCACGCACACACACCACCTCCGGCAGCCGGTACAGATCACTGACCACCAGCTTACGACCGAACCTGCAGCACACACACACACACACACACACACACACAGATCAGGAGTCGAGTCAAACACACGAGAGCACACGCATGTCTGAGCACGTCACTCACTTCCTCTCGTACGTCTCTGTGAACTTGTAGAGAGGCAGGCAGTTGGCCGGAGCGTCCTGCAGGATGTTGATGATCTCTGAGCTGAGGAACAAACACAGTCAAGATCTAGGACAGGAAAAGAGAACAGAAGCAGAGCCTGTGGGATACCTGAGGCAGGTGAGAGATTTGTTACTGGCTCCGGTGACGAGAGACACATGAATCCTCTTGCTACCGATTTTATAGCGATGCAGCAGACTGACGGCGCCGATGGCCTGCTGGAGCGAACTCATGTGAACCCGTGCCTTCAGCTGATAGTCAGTGTGAGGACTCAGATCCACACTCTTCACCTGAGAGAGAGAGAGAGAGAGAGAGAGAGAGAGAGAGAGAGAGAGAGAGAGAGAGAGAGATGAACGAAACTCCTAATGCACTCAGGTTTTGAATTTGTGAAATGCAACTCACTCTGCCATGTTTAGCAAACACGTCTCGTAGTATTTGCTGCAGGTCCTTGCGTGACATCCTGTAGTCCAGATTAGTGACCTGAACGTCCACTCCATCAGAGAAGGGCTCGGCCAGGCCATCGGTGCAGATGCTGGGGGACGGAGCGGTCAGCGGAGACGATCGGTTCGACAGGCACGGGGACGCGCTCCTGAAGAGAGCAGAGAACAACCAACACGTGACAAGAATGCAAGAGAGATTTATAAAGTGTTTAAAGATCATGTGATTTACTAACCGTGATGACCATGAGCTCTGAGAGAGCATCATGGGACTGAAGTTCCGCTGCAAACTTAGTTTACTGAATGCTGAAGGAGTGCTGACCTGAAACATCTGGCCAGGAGAGTCCCGCCTTCACACACACACACACAAGCATCCAATTACAATCACTTCACAATCTCAGAGCTCATTTAATAATAATAATAATTATAATAATAATGCTGTCAAAGTTATATTTTAATTATATATTTATTTTTGTTTAAATGCAGTATTGGACCTGGTCCCAAACACACTCTCTAGTAATGACCGGGAGAATGGTCGAGGGTTATGATCAGGCAAGAGGTGGGACCGTGTAAATATTGGAGCAGGTTTCCAGAGGAGGGGAAAATTAAGGAGTGGAAGGAGGTTTTGATCGGCCAGTTAGGAAGATTTAGCTTTGTTTCACACAACTAATCTGTGTTGGCTTCTGCTTGAAGATGCAGCGGCCGCAGGAATGACAGACTCCACCCGCGTCGCTGCCAGGGTTTGTACATGTGGGGTGGAGTTATCAAAATAGGGGCGAGGCCTTGTTGGGGAAGGGGTGTGTTTGTTTTGCTGCATTAACTATTTTTCCAAAATCTGATCTCTGTGTGTGTGTGTGTGTGTGTGTGTGTGTGCGCGTGAGAGAGCAAGCGTGTGTGTACAGGTGCTTTTCAATGAAATGGAATGTTATGGAAAAATTTAATTTACTTCAATAATTCAACTCAAATTGTGAAACTCATGTATTAAAAAAATAAAATTGTGCGCATCTTTCTTCCACACTTTTTCCTTCCACTCAACTTTCTGTTAACATGCTTGGATACAGCACTCTGAACACTTGTGAACAGCCAGCTTCTTTGGTAATGTTTGTGACTCCTTGTGAAGAGTGTCAATGATTGTCTTCTGATCATCCGTCAGATCAGCAGTCTTCCTCATGATTGTGGAGCCTAGTGAACCAAACTGAGACCATTGTAAAGACTCACGAAACCTTTGCAGGTGTTTTGAGTTGAATGGCATGTCACCATATTCTAATTTGTTGAGATTTGTTCCGATTTGTGAATTGGTGGGTTTTTGTTAAATGTGAGCCAAAATTAAATCACAATTAAAAGAACCAAAGACTTAAACTACTTCAGTCTGTGTGCACTGAAATTATTTAATACACGAGTTTCACAATTTGAGTTTATTAAAATAAAACTACTCACAACATTCTAACTTATTGAGAAGCACCTGTATGTGTGAGTGTACGTGTGTGAGAGAGAGAAGAGTGTGTGTGTGTGTCCGTTGGGGAATTAACCCTGAATGCACACCAACTCACGGAGACTTGTGTAACTGTGGGGACCTAAATTGAGGTCCCCATAGGTACAAAAGCTTATAAATCATCCAAAATGGATTTATTTATTTGAGATTGTTAAAAAAAAAAAAAAGGTAGGAAGTTTTCTGTGAGGAGTAGGTTTAGGTGTAGAGGGATGGAAAATACACAAATGTGCTCTGCCTAAGAATCCCAGCGGTACGGTGGTCACTCGAAGGGGCACAGATTGAACTAAAGAATGTTTAAACCGAACAGTAGAGCGTTTTTCAGTGTGTTTGGCTGAATGCATTTTATGATGAAATTGAACAGAAATGAAAATGTTAAGTTAGCAATGCTTGGAACTGTGTGAGGCGCGATCACTTGGATTTTAGCCTTATAAAACTGTGGAGACAACTTTGTCGCTTTGATTTGTGGTCATATGCATGTGTGTGTTGGGTTACCTGCGGCTGCGCTGCGGCGGCTCTGCCGGTTTAACGGCTGCACACAGGACCGGGAGACTCTGGGGAGAGGCAGTCGCAGGACGGGTCACAGCACTCACAGCCTGCAGCAAACACACACACATCGCTGACTTACACACGAACACACGGCCGATTCCCAATGAGGCGAGAGACAGGAATGTGACGGGGAGGACAGATGAAGACAGAGGAAGATGAGTCTCAGCAGCGGCACACGCCACAGGTCAGACAGCAGCGGGACGGCGGCAGGACGAGCAGCGCAAGCAGGGCAAGCGGCAGCACAATGAGAAGGGCATGAGAAGAGGAAGCGTGCGATTGGAGGATGATGGGGAGGAGGCGGGCAGAGGCGGGTACACAGCTGACCTGGGGGAGGGGTTTCATCACAGGGCTGCATGAGGAGGCGTGGCCTGCTCTCCTGGGACTATACGGGCGCTCGGGGGCGTGGCTTCCGCCCTGGCATGAGCGAGATGCCCGCCGCAGGCGACGGGGCGAGTGCGGCTTCTCCACGGGCAGGAAGACCGAAGAGGAGGAGGCGGCAGGAGGCCGGCGCTCCTCTTCCTCCTCCGGGCCGTCGGGAGAGAAGGACAGCACGATTCGGTGGCCCAGGACGTCTTCGTTCTCCATGCGCTTGCGGGCGCGCTCGGCTGCATCAGTGCTGGCGAACCGGAGCACGGCGCAGCTGCCCGACACACCCAACACCTTCCCTCCACAGTTATTGGAGAGCCGCTGCAGCCGGTTGGCCACTGCTTTGGTGTCGCGGTGCGTGGGGAGGCGGTGCACAAACAGAAGGCTGAAACTGGGCTGAGGAGCACACACACAAACAGCACTCTGGGAGATCTGAGATGGTGCTGGAGTTCAGCGTCTAGCCCGCCGCTGACAGCTTTAACTCTCTACCAACCCCAATAAAATCTCAGAGCATGGAGTCAGACAGTGAACGACTTTACGATCACATGATTACAGCAGCAGCATCCAAACACTGCGCTGCATTCAAACAGAAACACCAGCCGGCCGGTCTCTGCATTCATCAAACCAGTGTTCACCTGTAGGAAACGCAGTCAGGAACAGAGAGTGAGGTGTGGCGGCTGACCTGAGATTTGACGATCATCCCGGGAGGAAGGTCTGAGACGAACTCCTCGAAAGCGGCGCGCAGGTGTGCATGCTGCAGCAGGGCAGACGAGGCCTGGCTCTTGTGGACCAGAATCACCTGGAACCCGTGTCGATGCCGCAGGTCACTCAGCTCACTGGCGAAGTTCACGTCCGCTGTGTGGAGGACAGAGAGCGCTGACGTTAGAACGACTGGATTCGGTTTCGTGTTTTACATGAGGCCAGCTTACAGTGTTTGTAACTAGGCTGTGTTTGAATCAGTCTTAAATGTTGTCTCTAACCCTTATTAGATTGAAGGGTCACTGCTGCTGGTGTGTCTAGTCTACCTGAAACCAGTTCATCACTGTGTGTTTGCGGTCAGTTCAGTCTAGTTTTGACAGGAGCAGCTAAAGCTTTACACTTTTCCACATTTGGAAATCCTGCTTCCTCCTAATGTCCTCAGGTTACTCAGGAGATCATGTTTCTGATCACAGGTGAAGGAGGACGCTCATGACGCTCATCTGTGTGACGCCAGAAGTTCAGAACGAGAACCTTCTTTTTAATAAAGGTTTAGTTTTGCTGGAGGAAGTAAAGCGGATTTATTTGACTCATTATAATCAAGCACTTTCATCCAAAGAGATAAACAACAATCTGATTCGTCATCATGTAATCCCATCAAATATAAGAACCCCAGTTTTTTCACGTTTGCAGACACGTACATGAGACAACGATGACTGTGGCGGGAGCGGCGTGGGTCTCTGCGAATCGCCGGAGGCTCTGACGCAGTTTGTCATCTGCTGCATTCTTGGCGGTGGCATTAATGTGTGCGACGGTCACCTGAGCGAGAACAGAGAAGCCGTGAAGAAACGCTCTCCTGAAGAGGAACAGCAGTCACAGCACAGTGAACACTAATGCACCTGGCAGTTGTTGAGCTCCTGGATGACGGCCTTGTTCTCCTTGTTGATGTCACACACACAGATGAACTCGGCCTCGCGGTGTCCCTGGAAGAAGCGCTCTCGGAGTCTCTGCACTACGGTCGCCGCCGAGCGTCCGCTGGGAACCGCACAGTTCTCGATGTCCCAGAACACCCCGATGGGTGGCAGTGTTTCGGTCTCCAGAGGACCTGCGACACAGAGAGACACACTCCAAACACACACCACAGGCACAACCTCAAGAGTCAAAACGTGTGTTTTGTGTGTGTACGGACCGTATTTCTGTGTGGTTTTGCCGAAATGGACCCCCAGCAGACCGTCAGACGATGCGCCCGTCACACCACAGCCGTTGCACACAGGGACAGGTGGAGGGATGTTCGGCCAGACCTTCTCCGAGTCAACATGTAAACTCTGAAAGCAGAAGAGACTGATGTTAGATTTCAGCGCAGAATCCACCCGACAGCCCTACAGTGAGTTTTACCACATTTCTGCCTCGCCCTCAGTCAGTCGAGGCTGTGCTTTACTGAGGAACAAAGGATGTGCTCCCAAAAACAGTAGTGCGATACACCAACCTTTCTCCAGCAGTCCTGCAAACAGTGAACGCCCTTCACACACTGCGGTGCGCGGCCCACACTCAGGTGCAGAGAGCAGAGGTGAGAGGGTGAGGACGGGTCACCGTGAGAGAGAGAGGGCGCTCTGTGGCACAGACAGACGCCCGGCGGGGCACAGGTGTGCTGCTGCCTCAGACCCCCACAGCAGGGCGCTCCCACAGACCCGGCGTGAGGAAGGGTGTTTGTCTGAGAGAGACACAGAGGAAAGCCTCCACCCGCTTCACCACAACCCTGCTGCAGGTGGATGCTGGCCTCACAGCGGGAACACACGCTTACACTGAGGCGGCCCGGCCCAAGACACGGCGGAGAACCGGTGCTGTGGAGGCGAGGAAGAGGAAGAAGAGGAGGAGGAGGAGGAGGAGGAGGGACGTCCTTCAGCTCCAGGACCGGATCACGGACCTCCATGGAGTCGCTCTAGAGAAACACACACACACAGAGGCCTTGAGAACACACAAATGTGCTCGTAGATCACTTTCGCGCTGCATCGCATTTCTGACGAGATTCAACACAAACACAGCAGCAGGTTTAAATCTTCAGGAGCGTCTCAGCAGGTGAGAGAACACCTGAGCATCGCACCTGTCTGCCATCAGCACCGCACTGACCTCAGATCAGCGACAAACACACGAGAAAAACACCAGCAAAGCCATCCGACAGACGACACGGGCCGCCAATCAGTCGAATCAAAGCTAATGAGCCTCACATGACACTCTAAAGAACGGATTGCTTTACGCGCTGCTGTTTGCTCCAGATTTTCTGTCAGTGTTTGTTTTTGTTCGCGCGACTGCCGTGTTCCGCGCGCTGCCCGTCCGTCACCGTTTACGGGTTCGTGGAAACACCATCAGACACATGAAATAATCCTTTGTGACGAAAATCGGACAATGTATTGCTTTAAATAAGGACATTTTGAATTAAACAAAGCTCACCTTCTCGCGCCTGCCGCTGTGTCTCCAGAGTCTCCCTGGTTACCAGACTTCCGACTGATCGGTGCCGTAAACCAACGCTGATGTCGTAAAATGAGCATTGTTTACACCAGAGCGGAAGCGGTTTGCAGCGCTTTTTTCTATTGTGTAGAAATATTGGCTATGTATCTAAAAGGCTACATTCTCACATTTTTAAATGAGGCGAGTAATTTACTGAGACAATGTGTGGCGTGTCGTTCAAAACTCAACGAAAACTGAAACGACCCTGAATCACTCGATTTCACATCATCGTTTATTAATGATCTAATATAATAATAATAGTGGAAATGTTACAGAAGGACAATAAACTGCATGTTCATGTGCGCGGCTGTAATCAGAGCTCAAGTGTTTATTATCCTGACACACATATGAAGAAAACATTAATTCACACTAAGAACACAATTATAGTTCGATCCTCTAATTTACTATAAAAAGCCTTTCTGGTGACATTAAAGCCTTGAAAACTAAACACAAACTAAAGATGGCTAAATACGTAAATATATAAAGTAAAAATAGAAGACCATTCAAAACCATGATACGTGTAAAGAGCTAATTTTAAAAAGACTATAAAGTAAATCTAATGTGATTTATGAGCCGAGTTGACTATATTTATCATCTGCTGCTCAAAAACAGCTGCTGATTTACAGCACATCTATACTTTATAACTGCTTCTTTATAACAGTAGAAACAAATAAAGTGGTGCAGTTAAAAAGTAACGTTATTTGGTGTTTCACATACATTATTTACACAGCAGCTAGTAAACACAGAGCCACCATCGAGACACACAGGAAGAGGATCCGGAGACGCTTCTGTGGCATCAAATCATGTTAACAATAAAACAATTCAGGTTTATATATATTTTTTAAACATAGTTTGAGAAGGACTCCTTAAATACAGGGAATGTGAGAACACACAGTAATACTAACTGTAATACAATTTACAGTTCTAATGAGTCACTGGACTATATATTTCTCAACAACATACAGAGTGTGATGAACGAAGCCCATGAGCATCAGTCAGAGGATGAACAGCTGGAGCAGGCTTCATTACGATGACCAACAGATGCACACTCACAGCGACACACAGCATGTGCTGCTCTCACACGAGATGAAGAGCAGAGTCAGTGATCAGCAGTGCTCTACAGTCTTACAGGGTCAGTGAGGTCAAGCGTCTGCCGCTCACATGTGCTCATACAGGAACACGTAGTCTCGAGCGAAGGCCAAACGTCAGCGAGGTCTGCTCACGCTCGCTCGCCGCTGTGGATCCTCTGGTGCCGCTTCAGTTCTCCCGAGCGGAAGAAGTTCTTGCCGCACTGCGTGCAGTGGAAGGGCCGCTCGCCCGTGTGGATGCTCTGGTGGCCCTTGAGCCGCTCCAGCCGCGAGAAGCTCTTGTCGCACTGGTTGCAGTGGTAGGGCTTCTCTCCGGTGTGGATCCGCCGGTGCTCCTTCAGGTGTCCCGACTCGGAGAAGCTCTTCCCGCACTGGAAGCACTGGTAGGGCCGCTCGCCCGTGTGTGTTCTGTGGTGCCGCTTCAGGTCGCCCGATCTGAAGAAGCTCTTCTCACAGAGCGTGCAGCGGTGGGGCCGTTCTCCGGTGTGGATGCGCTGGTGGCCCCGCAGGTGCCCGGAGTCGGAGAAGGTCTTGTCGCACTGCAGGCACTTGTAGGGCCGCTCTCCGCTGTGGATCCTCAGGTGGCGCTTCAGGTCTCCGGAGCGGTAGAAGCTCTTGGCACACTGCGGACACTGGTAGGGCCGCTCGCCCGTGTGCATCCTCTCGTGCTGCTTGAGGTGGCCCGAGTCGGAGAAGTTCTTGCCGCACTGCAGGCAGTGGTAAGGCCGCTCGCCCGTGTGGATGCGCTCGTGTCTCTTCAGGTCCCCGGAGGTGGGGAAGTTCTTGCCACACTGGAAGCAGGGGAAGGGCCTCTCTCCGCTGTGGATCCGCTGGTGCCGCTTGATGTCGTTGATCCGGAAGTATTTGCCGCAGTCCTGGCAGTGGTACGGCCGGTCCGCAGAGGGACGACTGGGGGTCTTGGCCGGATCGGAGAGAGACAGGCTTTTAGGGTTGGATGTGCCGCAGCAAGCCGTGAGACACTCTCCGGTCTGCTGCTGCAGGTGCTGAGCTGCGGAGAGAAACACAATTAACCGCAGTCCGCTCCAGGTGAACACATGCATGTTAGAAACACATGAAAGACATTTCAGTGTCAAGATATCATATTCATTCCAGTCTTAACCAGCATCAGTGATGATAAAATGTAGCTGAATAAATTCACTGGTGGACAATAATGGGTGACAGACAGATTATTAGCACATTTTATAGATCTAATTAAAGGGACTTTCATCTCATTGTTCTGATCCACAGAACAAAGTCAGTAAATCTGACAGAATGATGATGTTTGTCCGAATGTCCCTCTAAGTGACCGCACACCATCAATTATCAATCAATCAATCAATCACCTTTATTTATATAGTGCTTTAAACAAAATACATTGCGCCAAAGCACTGAACAACATTCATTTGGAAAACAGTGTCTCAATAATGCAAAATGATAGTTAAAGGCAGTTCATCATTGAATTCAGTTATGTAATCTCTGTTCAGTTGAAATAGTGTCTGTTTTAATTTGCAATCAAGTCAATGATATCGCTGTAGATGAAGTGACCCCAACTAAGCAAGCCAGAGGCGACAGCGGCAAGGAACCGAAACTCCATCGGTGACAGAATGGAGAAAAAAACCTTGGGAGAAACCAGGCTCAGTTGGGGTCAGTTCTCCTCTGACCAGACGAAACCAGTAGTTCAATTCCAGGCTGCAGCAAAGTCAGATTGTGCAGAAGAATCATCTGTTTCCTGTGGTCTTGTCCTGGTGCTCCTCTGAGACAAGGTCTTTACAGGGGATCTGTATCTGGGGCTCTAGTTGTCCTGGTCTCCGCTGTCTTTCAGGGATGTAGAGGTCCTTTCTAGGTGCTGATCCACCATCTGGTCTGGATACGTACTGGATCCGGGTGACTGCAGTGACCCTCTGATCTGGAGGTTACGGTGACCTCGGAACAAGAGAGAAACAGACAAATATTAGCGTAGATGCCATTCTTCTAATGATGTAGCAAGTACATCGGGTGTTATGTGAAGTGTTCCCGGTTCCGGTTTACCTAATTAATGCAGCCTAAAAATCCTTTAACGGATTTGGATATTAAAAGCATATTAGTATGTTATGTGTATGCCAGGTTAAAGAGATGGGTCTTTAATCTAGATTTAAACTGCAAGAGTGTGTCTGCCTCCCGAACAATGTTAGGTAGGTTATTCCAGAGTTTAGGCGCCAAATAGGAAAAGGATCTGCCGCCCGCAGTTGATTTTGATATTCTAGGTATTATCAAATTGCCTGAGTTTTGAGAACGTAGCGGACGTAGAGGAGTATAATGTAAAAGGAGCTCATTCAAATACTGAGGTGCTCAACCATTCAGAGCTTTATAAGTAATAAGCAATATTTTAAAATCTATACGATGTTTGATAGGGAGGCAGTGCAGTGTGGACAGGACCGGGCTAATATGGTCATACTTCCTGGTTCTAGTAAGAACTCTTGCTGCTGCATTTTGGACTAGCTGTAGTTTGTTTACTAAGCGTGCAGAACAACCACCCAATAAAGCATTACAATAATCTAACCTTGAAGTCATAAATGCATGGATTAACATTTCTGCATTTGACATTGAGAGCATAGGCCGTAATTTAGATATATTTTTGAGATGGAAAAATGCAGTTTTACAAATGCTAGAAACGTGGCTTTCTAAGGAAAGATTGCGATCAAGTAGCACACCTAGGTTCCTAACTGATGACGAAGAATTGACAGAGCAACCATCAAGTCTTAGACAGTGTTCTAGGTTATTACAAGCAGAGTTTTTAGGTCCTATAATTAACACCTCTGTTTTTTCTGAATTTAGCAGTAAGAAATTACTCGTCATCCAGTTTTTTATATCGACTATGCATTCCATTAGTTTTTCAAATTGGTGTATTTCACCGCACCGCGAAGAAATAATAGAGCTGAGTATCATCAGCATAACAGTGAAAGCTAACACCATGTTTCCTGATGATATCTCCCAAGGGTAACATATAAAGCGTGAAGAGTAGCGGCCCTAGAACTGAGCCTTGAGGTACTCCATACTGCACTTGTGATCGATATGATACATCTTCATTCACTGCTACGAACTGATGACGGTAATATAAGTACGATTTAAACCATGCTAATGCACTTCCACTGATGCCAACAAAGTGTTCAAGTCTATGCAAAAGAATGTTGTGGTCAATTGTGTCAAACGCAGCACTAAGATCCAATAAAACTAATAGAGAGATACACCCACGATCAGATGATAAGAGCAGATCATTTGTAACTCTAAGGAGAGCAGTTTCAGTACTATGATACGGTCTAAATCCTGACTGGAAATTATGACTTTAAAACACCCAATGACAAAACTTTCTAATCCATATTTTAAATTAACCCATATAAAACTGAAAGAGTGTTAGTTCTTGCATTTATAAATAAAATACTTTAAGACCTACTCAGGGTTAATGCCACAACTGCAAGCAGAAAAACAGCTTACAAGTTATGAGATTGAAAATGATTGTGTCATAAACACAAGACAAGTGGGAAAAAAATAAAGAATAACGAGCCGTGTATCTGTGTGTGTGTATATATGTTTATGTATCTGTGTGTGTGTGTGTGTGTGTGATTTAGAGCTGCATGATTAATAGTTAAAAGATCGTAATCTTGATTTAAACACCCACACAACCTCATCTCTAAATAACAATGAGTCTTTTAATAATAACTTTTAAATGGTGTAAATTAATATTTTGTCACAGCTTCTAGTAAAGTAAACACTATTTGGTTTAGTTCGTAATCGGGATGTCTATTGGACACACACAAAAAAAATCAAAATTTTCTCAGAATTGTGCAGCTCTAGTGTGTGTATGTGTGTGTGTGACCCCAAAGAACTAGTTAATTATAGACCAATCTCGAATCTCCCTTCTCTGTCCAAGATACTAGAAAAGGTGGTATCCTCACAATTATATTCCTTCTTAGAGAAAAATGGTATATGTGAGGATTTCCAGTCAGGATTTAGACCGTATCATAGTACTGAGACTGCTCTCCTTAGAGTTACAAATGATCTGCTCTTATCATCTGATCGTGGGTGTATCTCTCTATTAGTTTTATTGGATCTTAGTGCTGCGTTTGACACAATTGACCATAGCATTCTTTTGCATAGACTTGAACACTTTGTTGTTATCAGTGGAAGTGCATTAGCATTGTTTAAATCGTACTTATATTACCGTCATCAGTTCGTAGCAGTGAATGAAGATGTATCATATCGATCACAAGTGTAGTATGGAGTACCTCAAGGCTCAGTACTAGGGCCGCTACTCTTCACGCTTTATATGTTACCCTTGGGAGATATCATCAGGAAACATGGTGTTAGCTTTCACTGTTATGCTGATGATACTCAGCTCTATTATTTCTTCGCGGTGCGGTGAAATACACCAATTTGAAAAACTAATGGAATGCATAGTCGATATAAAAAACTGGATGACGAGTAATTTCTTACTGCTAAATTCAGAAAAAACAGAGGTGTTAATTATAGGACCTAAAAACTCTGCTTGTAATAACCTAGAACACTGTCTAAGACTTGATGGTTGCTCTGTCAATTCTCCGTCATCTGTTAGGAACCTAGATGTGCTACTTGATCGCAATCTTTCCTTAGAAAGCCACGTTTCTAGCATTTGTAAAACTGCATTTTTCCATCTCAAAAATATATCTAAATTACGGCCTATGCTCTCAATGTCAAATGCAGAAATGTTAATCCATGCATTTATGACTTCAAGGTTAGATTATTGTAATGCTTTATTGGGTGGTTGTTCTGCACGCTTGGTAAACAAACTACAGCTAGTCCAAAATGCAGCAGCAAGAGTTCTTACTAGAACCAGGAAGTATGACCATATTAGCCCGGTCCTGTCCACACTGCACTGGCTCCCTATCAAACATCGTATAGATTTTAAAATATTGCTTATTACTTATAAAGCCCTGAATGGTTGAGCACCTCAGTATTTGAATGAGCTCCTTTTACATTATACTCCTCTACGTCCGCTACGTTCTCAAAACTCAGGCAATTTGATAATACCTAGAATATCAAAATCAACTGCGGGTGGCAGATCCTTTTCCTATTTGGCTCCTAAACTCTGGAATAACCTACCTAACATTGTTCGGGAGGCAGACACACTCTTGCAGTTTAAATCTAGATTAAAGACCCATCTCTTTAACCTGGCATACACATAACATACTAATATGCTTTTAATATCCAAATCTGTTAAAGGATTTTTAGGCTGCATTAATTAGGTAAACCAGAACCGGAAACACTTCACATAACACCCGATGCACTTGCTACATCATTAGAAGAATGGCATCTACGCTGATATTAGTCTGTTTCTCTCTTGTTCCGAGGTCACCGTAACCTCCAGATCAGAGGGTCACTGCAGTCACCCGGATCCAGTACGTATCCAGACCAGATGGTGGATCAGTACCTAGAAAGGACCTCTATTGCCCTGAAAGACAGCGGAGACCAGGACAACTAGAGCCCAGATACAGATCCCCTGTAAAGACCTTGTCTCAGAGGAGCACCAGGACAAGACCACAGGAAACAGATGATTCTTCTTCTTCTGACTTTGCTGCAGTCTGGAATTGAACTACTGGTTTCGTCTGGTCAGAGGAGAACTGACCCCAACTGAGCCTGGTTTCTCCCAAGGTTTTTTTCTCCATTCTGTCACCGATGGAGTTTCGGTTCCTTGCCGCTGTCGCCTCTGGCTTGCTTAGTTGGGGTCACTTCATCTACAGCGATATCATTGACTTGATTGCAAATAAATGCACCGAAAGGTGACTTGACTTAAGAGAGTGTGTGTGTTTGTGTGTGTGAGAGAGAGAGAGTCTGTATGGATGTGTGTGTGTGTGTGTGTCTAGACACTCACCGAAATGAAAGAAGTCCTCCACACTCTCGTCTTCCTCTTTGACTCGGACCCCCTGCGGACGCCTGTAGCGCTCAAACGGGTCTGAGGGCAGAAACTTCGCGCTAGAGGAGAGAGACTGGGGCAGTTTAGTGTTTGTCGACAGAGCCTGGGGCAGTTTGTTCCCGAAGTCCTAAAACAGAGTGAATAACATCACACACACACACACATCGCGGCCGCGTCAACCGGGACCGACAGGAACATATTCCACAAACACACGCTCCAGATTAAACTCATTCTGACAGCCCCTTCATCACCTTTAATCGAACAGAGTGAAACATTATAACCGCAGAACACGTACCAGATCCATCCTACTCGTCCATTTGTGTAAATTATCAACGAAATTCATCGATGAGCAGGAGAAAGAGCAGACATTTGATATTCACCGGAACTCGCTCCTGTTTTCACGAGCACAATAAACAACAGCGCCACCTGCTGTAGAGGAGGACACACACACACACACACACACACACACACACACACACACACACACACACACACACACACAAACTCTCTCCCTCTCTCTCAGACATACACTCTCTCTCACACACTCTCTCTCTCTCACACACTCTCTCGCTCTCTCTCTCTCTCTCACACACACTCTCTCTCTCTCTCTCTCTCTCTCTCTCTCACACACTCACAAAGTTTTTAGATGTAGTTCAGTATAGGTTTGTATATAAAACAGTCAAATCAGAATGTTTTCCTTATGATTTTCACTGATTTCATGTCTTTGTTGATAAGAGTTCACTTCTTCAACTCTGTCACACATCAGTTCATCCCTGTCCTGAATCACACAGTAATCCTACGTCTGAGTCTCACAATCATCTAATTCTACCAGAACATGACAAACTTTCATCACTGTGTTGGGCAGTAACTAGTTATTGTAATAATATTACTTTTGCAGTGATAAGTAGTGTAACTAATAAGATATCAGCATTAGCACAGTATCCATAAAACAGCTCATTACTTAGTTACGTTACTTTTGATGTCTCAACATCCAATAATTCCTGGACTTATTTTCATAATTTTCACATGAAGTCAGCAGTGCATCAGGAAAACTTGGCACATGGAAAAGCTTACATTCAGGGGATGGGAATATTGTCAGGAGTAAAGCTGATCTGATCTCAGATGTGTAAGTTGTGGCATTACATGGCTTGCCCACATCCCTGTGATCCACATAGAAATTATATACTATAATTAAAAATCTTATGAACATGATTTTTTTTTAAATAAAATCATGAATTATAATTATATTTGGGTAACGGAGAAATGATAGCTGCAATTAGCTTTTACTTAAAAGTCACTATCAATCCATGAGTGTTTGTTAAAAGTTCTGACACAAACCAGTGATGAGCAGAAATATATTATAACATTTTAGAACAATTCAACAATTAAAACTTCTGTGGGACTGTCACAGTGTGTGGTAACCTCAGATGTCCTCGTTCCCCACGATCCCTGTCTAATCACTGCACTCAGTCAATTCCCCATTAGCACTGTCATTTCCCTGTGTATTTACACCTGTCTGTTTAGTATGTGTCACGCAGTCCTTGTAGTTTTCACGACTATTCTAGTCTTGTTCTTGCCCGTGTGTTTAGTGTCTGTTCATG
The DNA here is from genome assembly GCF_023724105.1 of Carassius gibelio. Taxonomy (NCBI): domain Eukaryota; kingdom Metazoa; phylum Chordata; class Actinopteri; order Cypriniformes; family Cyprinidae; genus Carassius; species Carassius gibelio. The sequence continues at coordinate 4,648,963 of NC_068376.1, read as the reverse complement.
TTTGATTTGTTACTTTGGTTTTGACCCCTGTCTGGACTGATTACGATTTGGATTACCCCAATAAAAGCATACCTGCATTTGGATCTCTCTCTCCCTGTGTTTTCTGGATCGCCATCGTGACAGGGGCGTGAAGGAAAAGTAATTTAACTATTCACTGTTGCCAGAAAGTAATAAGGAAAATAATAATATTACTTTTGAAAGGAGTAACTAGTAACGAGTAAAATACAGTGTATAAAACATCTGGAGTAACGAGCCCAACACTGTAACTCTAACATTCATGACACAATGACCCTGAACCGAAGAAGTTCAAGATATATATAATGTCCTTCAGTATCACTTGCTTGTTTTGTTACGGAGCGTTTGTCATTTTCTGTGTGTTTCAGTTCTGTTCAGTGTTCTGGGTATGGGTCACAATACTGGGCTTTATCATGTCTCTTTTGTTCTGCCATAGATTTACAATAGATCAGCTGGATAAAAACAACACAAGCTGGACAGTTTTAACCTGCAGTTTCCCATCAGCACCACCGTACACAGCTTGGATGATGTATATCTGTCTCTCTGAACATGATTAAGAGCATGAAGTCAGAAATACTGATGCATTTAAATTACACACAGTATACAAAGTATCTGTATATTTCTCTACAGAATGATTATGTCAAGGTTTTTGATATTCATTTAGTTGGTAGACATGTGTTTATTCTGGTCAGAAATTAACATCAGCTGTTACAGCTATACCATACATAATTAAAGAAAAACATCAAAAGACAAAATATTATTTATATAATATGAAACATATCTTTTCATAATTTAGAAATGTAATCTCTTTCGCTTTCACTCGATCTCTATGTCCGCAGCGGCGCTCCGTACATGAGCATCGACCGAATGAACGGAGCGGATGTCGGCGGCGCTGCTCGGTAATTAACCGCACCGTCATCAGCTCGAGCGCGTCCGCCTCTCTCGTTATATCGAGGGTAAGTCTAATGAAATACGCAAGGAATTATTATCCTATCGATCTGTGTAGTGTGAACACGAGCACAGCACAGCAGTCTGTCTGTCCGCCTCGCGCGTCATGATGTCCGTCGCGCTGCAGCGATGCGATGCGAGATCAAAGGCGGCGGATGACGCGCGGAGGACCACTGCAGCGGCGCGAGCGGGGCGACATTTTATTCTCCTGTCAGATGTTCATGCATGCCTTATTTTCCCATAACGAGCCGCTGTTAGATGTTTCCAGAGGCAGGGATGAGTTGATCTGCAGAATCATATTTCATCATTATCAGCATCATCATGCATCACAGAAGACCTGGACCACACAGAGACATTAGAAATGGTGGTTCTGAATCTGAGGCCCGGAAAAGTCATGGAAACCTAACACAATCTCAAAATGGGCAGTTTTCTTGAGTAAAATAGTTATCATATATTTTCATATATATATATATATATATATATATATATGAAAATATATGATAACTATTTTATATATTTTTCATATATATATATAAAATAAAATTTAAAATGATATGAAAAAATAAAATAAATTAATTAACAGGTGAAAGATGCAGGACCTGCTGTTAAGGTGATGTTATGTGAATGCGTCTGTAATTCACTTCTTCAGCTGGATCATGTTGTGAAGCATCACAACTTAGAAAACAAGAAACAAGAAATTTAGATTCAAAACAGTTTTGGACGCCATATAAATAATGTACATAAATTAAAAAGATTTTAATGGGCACAGATGTTCTTTCCCGAACCTTGAATGCAGGCTGAGTCTGTGGCATGTCCACCCCGGAGCCCTCGTTAGGAGGCACACCCTGTCCGGGGCCCTCGCCTGGTCCAGGTCCGTCTCCAGGGGCCGTGCTGGGGTCCGGACTGTCCCCTGGATCCTCACACAGCATGATGGGCCCCAGTCCTGGACCAGCCACTTCCACAGGACTCTCCTTTCCTCCGCAAGCGTCTGTGGGATACAGCCAGGAGAGTCTGCACCAGATGCACAAGGTGGAGGTCTGACCCAACCCTAAACCCAGTAGATGAGCTCATATCTCTATTAATGTCTGTATTTGTCCTACAGCCAGTGGAGGAGAACCTTCCAGAAGACGCTCGCTTCAGTCAGATGAAGGTGGTTCCGATGAGGGCCGGTCACAGTGGGATGACCCGTCCAGGGAGCCCGATGGACCAGCACTCGCAAGGTAACACTTCACAGCCTTCACCATCAGCAGACAAAGGGAGACTCTGACTGATGTCAGTTTTCGGGTCCCTAGTTGCATTTTAATTTGTGCATTCAGTTAATGCTTTACTGTGCTGCATGAGACTCAGCATTTGAGAAGCGCTTCGGTCTGTTCCGTCACCGACAGGATGATGATTTACTGTTTGACTGAAGTGTTGTTTCTGTCTCCTGCAGGATACCCGTCTCCGCTGGGCTCTTCAGAGCACGTGTCCAGTCCTGTGTCCGCCAGCGGGCCTCCGTCAGGTCCTCTCCTGTCCACCTCTGGCTCCAGCTCTGCCTCGCTGGACGGTGTGGACGGCCAGACCCTCTCGCAGCAGAACCGTCCGGGAAGCCAAAGTGTGGCCCCGGGCTCCAGCGGCTCCTCCGCTCCGACACCCTTCAACCAGAGCCAGCTGCACCAGCTGCGAGCGCAGATCATGGCCTATAAGATGCTGGCGCGCGGGCAGCCGCTCCCAGAACACCTGCAGATGGCGGTGCAGGGCAAGCGTCCCATGCCAGGGATGCCCCAGGGTCCGTCTCCAGCCGGAGGAGCGAGCGCCGGCTTCAGCCGAGGACATGGTGAGCAGACACCCGACACACTTCATCTATCACACCTGTATCTGAGCGCTTCATGCTTGTGCTGATAGTTTAAATCAATTACTGATGATGGGATTTCATTCTCTGATGACAAGGTACGTATTGTAATGTTTAATTGGTTATGGAGTGCAGGGTTGGGCAAAATTCAGAATTTAGTTGTTTGGTTTCATTTGAATTGAATTAAATTGGTCACACAGGATGTTAAACTGTAGTGACAGGAAGATGAACTGACTGAAAGTTCAAAAGAATTTCAACGCAGTCAAACAACCAGTCCTTAAATTCACAGTTGGGTTCTGTGCGTATCTCGCTCCTAGTTCAGACTGAAGTGTATTCCTGGCTTCTCTTCTGAATGATGCTCAGCACTGATGGAGTGGAGGTGCGGCGCTGCGCTCGTCTGTGGTGACTTTAGTAAAGGGTTAGTTTGTTTCGGTTGCTCCACAGGGTTAGTGGGACCCAACATGCCTCCTCCTGGACCTTCTGGAGTCCCAGCTGGTGTTCAGGGCCAGAACCACAACGGGCCCCCGAAACCATGGCCTGAAGGTGAGAGCGCATCCGTGCAGCCTGTGCTGGCTGTACTTCTTCCGGTAACGTTCTTCTGAATGGTGAAGCAGTCTGTGATGATGTGTGTCTGTGTGGCAGGTCCTCTGGTCAATGCAGCGACTCCCTCGAACGCTCCTCAGAAGCTGATGCCGCCGCAGCCCACTGGACGTCCCTCTCCCGCGCCACCGTCTGTGCCGCCCGCTGCGTCTCCGGTCATGCCACCACAGACCCAGTCTCCAGGACACCTGGCCCATCCGTCTCAACCCACCACCATGGTGCCGCTGCACCAGAAGCAGAACCGCATCACACCGGTTCAGAAGCCCTGCGGTCTGGATCCGGTGGAGATCCTGCAGGAGAGAGAGTACCGGTGAGTCACAGAACCGCAGGCAGTGATGGACGTGAGAAAACCAATGATCTCCTCAGGACACAGCTTCTGCTGTTTGTCAAACCAGCCTCCTCTCAACCAAAAGAAGTTAGGCTTGTAGAGGTTTGTTTTCTAGTGAATCTGCACTGAAGTGATTTTCTCCATGGTCTGTTCTGAGTACTAGGACTTGGATTCCTAATCACTATGAAATAGTTGAAATGTACAGTTTAACCGTAAAGACTCATTCATGATTGCTGGTAATAGTTCAAGAATCAGCCGGTTCCCTGAGCCTGAAGTTCAGTGGCTTTAAAAAAAAATCCTCCAACAAACACGTTTTTCAGGCACAGATGGTCTCGTTGGTGTTGTTTGATGTGTCACTCTGATGTTCAGTGAGTGGTTCCAGGACGTCTGATGCCTTGTCTCTCTGCAGACTGGAAGCTCGTATCACTCACCGTATTCAGGAGCTGGAGAATCTTCCAGGGTCTCTGGCTGGAGATCTGCGCACCAAAGCCACGATTGAGCTCAAAGCACTCCGACTGCTCAACTTCCAGAGACAGGTGATGAACCCGGACTGATGCTGTGATCCACATCAGTCCACCTCCTCAGTGCATCTGTTGAACGTCCTCTGCTATAGCGCTCTGATGTTCATCTGTCTGTCTTCACAGCTGCGTCAGGAGGTGGTGGTTTGCATGAGACGCGACACGGCCTTAGAAACCTCCCTGGACTCAAAGGGCTACAAGCGCAACAAGAGACAGTCCTTACGTGAGGCGCGAATCACAGAGAAACTAGAGAAACAGCAGAAGATCGAACAGGAACGCAAACGCAGGCAGAAACACCAGGCAAGCAGCTCTAGCACATTCACAGCGGATCTCTGATTCCTCCAAACGTCTGAGAGCACACTGGAATCTGGGATTCAAAATCTCATTTAAACCTACAAATAAGAAGATCATTTTATGATTTTAAAGGAAAAGTTATGATGTAAAAAAAACACAATATTTTGAAAAAGGGGCTCTATTTGTTTCTAAGCGATCAAACAGAAGATCAGAGATCATGTTGTTCTTCCAGTGAAGCTGAAGATGCTCTGTGGATCATCTCAGGTCCCGCTGAAGAACACGATGATCAGGTTTAGTTGGTGACCGATTCTCACTCTTCCTTCTGCAGTTCAGCTGCTCACTCCTATTGTGATGCTGATCATATGATTAGTATGAAATATTTGTCTATTTATTAATTACAGGAGAATGGAAAATAAACATTTCCACAAGTGTTCTCAGACGTTTGGAGCACACTTCGGTCACTCTGATAATTCCCATGATTCATTGCTCTGCAGGAATATCTCAACAGCATCCTGCAGCACGCCAAAGACTTCAAGGAGTACCATCGGTCCATCACCGCAAAGATACAGAAACTGACCAAAGCTGTGGCCACATACCACGCCAACACTGAGCGCGAGCAGAAGAAAGAGAACGAGCGCATCGAGAAAGAGCGAATGAGACGCCTGATGGTACACACACACACACACACTCACACAAACAATTACACACACACACCCACCCTCACACTTGCACTCCCTCACGCACAAACACTCACACACACACACACACACACTCACAAACATTATCACACAGAAACACTACCATGCACAAACACTCACACACACACACACACACACACTCACGCTCACACTTGCACACACACACACACACACTCACACTCACACACTTACCTGAGGTCAGGTGTGTAGCTGGTGTGTGTTGTGTGTGTTTGTGCTGCAGGCTGAGGATGAGGAGGGTTACAGGAAGCTGATTGACCAGAAGAAGGACAAGCGTCTGGCGTATCTGCTGCAGCAGACGGATGAGTACGTGGCTAATCTGACGGAGCTGGTCCGCGCTCATAAAGCTGTGCAGGCCCTGAAAGAGAAGAAGAAGAAGAAGAGGAAGAAGAAGAAGCTGGAGAACGCAGAGGGCCAGTCGGGGGCCCTGGGACCCGATGGAGAGGTGGGTGCAGCGTCACAATATCCAATATTTCAGGAAAGTTGTGGAAGTCTGCTGCACTGATCTATATGAGGCTCTGATGAGGATGAGGATGAGGATGAGGATGATGAGGATGAGGATGATGATGATGATGAGGATGATGATGTTTGCAGCCTCTGGATGAGACGAGTCAGATGAGTGATCTTCCAGTGAAGGTGATCCACGTGGACAGTGGGAAGATTCTGACTGGAGTGGACGCTCCTAAAGCTGGACAGCTGGACACGTGGCTGGAGATGAACCCTGGGTAAGAGGACAGTTGATCATCTGTGCTGCTAATGATTCAATCATCTCCACTCTCTCTCTCTCTCTCTCTCTCTCTTTCTTCAGTTACGAGGTCGCTCCGCGGTCAGACAGCGAGGATTCTGGGTCGGAGGAGGATGAGGTTCCTACAGCTGCTTTCTGACCATACCAGATTAAACTGAGAGAACAAGATTCATTAAATACCTTCTATGATTGTTTCCTGACAGGAAGAGGATGAGGAAGCTCCTCAGCTGATGCAGTCACAAACTCCTGCAGAAGAGAAGAAGAAGATTCCTGACCCGGACAGTGAGGACGTCTCTGAAGTGGACGCCCGTCACATTATAGAGTAGGACAAACTCACACACACCTGACGCACATCTGCTGCAGCTGGAGCCTCACTGCAATCATCAGCATTTACAGGCTCTTCATACACTCTCAGCACTGCAGTCTGAACCTATGTGTGTGTCTCTGTCTCTGATGTGTGTGTCTCATGTCTCTGATGTGTGTGTGTGTGTCTCGTGTCTCTGATGTGTGTGTGTGTGTGTGTTTGTCACATGTCTCTGATGTGTGTGTGTCTCTCATGTCTCTGATGTGTGTGTGTGTGTGTCTCATGTCTCTGATGTGTGTGTGTGTGTGTGTGTGTCTCGTGTCTCTGATGTGTGTGTGTGTGTGTGTCTCGTGTCTCTGATGTGTGTGTGTGTGTGTGTCTCATGTCTCTGATGTGTGTGTGTGTGTGTGTCTCGTGTCTCTGATGTGTGTGTGTGTGTGTGTCTCATGTCTCTGACGTGTGTTTGTGTGCCTGTGTCTCTCATGTCTCTGATGTGTGTGTGTGTGTGTGTGTGTCTCATGTCTCTGATGTGTGTGTGTGTGTGTGTGTGTCTCATGTCTCTGATGTGTGTGTGCGTGTGTGTCTCATGTCTCTGATGTGTGTGTGTGTGTGTGTCTCATGTCTCTGATGTGTGTGCGTTTGTGTCTCATGTCTCTGATGTGTGTGTGTGTGTGTGTCTCATGTCTCTGATGTGTGTGTGTGTGTGTCATGTCTCTGATGTGTGTGTGCGTGTGTCTCATGTCTCTGATGTGTGTGTGTGTGTGTGTGTGTCTCATGTCTCTGATGTGTGTGTGTGTGTCTCATGTCTCTGATGTGTGTGTGCCTCATGTCTCTGATGTGTGTGTGTGTCATGTCTCTGATGTGTGTGTCTCATGTCTCTGACATGTTTTTGTGCCTGTGTCTCTCATGTCTCTGACATGTTTTTGTGCCTGTGTCTCTCATGTCTTTGATGTGTGTGTGTGTGTGTGTGTGTCTCATGTTCCTATTGTGTGTTTGTGTGTGTGTGTTTCATGTCTCTGTTGTGTGTTTGTGTGTGTGCATGTGTGTCTTATGTCTCTGATGTGTTTGTGAGTGTATCTCATGTCTCTGATGTGTGTGTGTGTGTCTCATGTCTCTGATGTGTGTGTGTGTGTCTCATGTTTCTGATGTGTGTTTGTGTGTGTGTGCGTGTCTCATGTCTCTGATGTGTGTGTGTGTGTGTCTCATGTCTCTGATGTGTGTGTGTGTGTGTGTGTGTGTCTCATGTCTCTGATGTGTGTGTGCGTGTGTGTCTCATGTCTCTGATGTGTGTGTGTGTGTCATGTCTCTGATGTGTGTGTGTGTGTGTGTGTATCATGTCTCTGATGTGTGTGTGTGTGTCTCATGTCTCTGACATGTGTTTTTGTGCCTCTGTCTCTCATGTCTTTGTGTGTGTGTGTGTGTGTGTGTGTGTGTCTCATGTTCCTATTGTGTGTTTGTGTGTGTGTGTCTCATGTCTCTGTTGTGTGTTTGTGTGTGTGCATGTGTGTCTTATGTCTCCTTTTGTGTTTGTGAGTGTATCTCATGTCTCTGATGTGTGTGTGTGTGTCTCATGTCTCTGATGTGTGTGTGCGTGTCTCATGTCTCTGATGTGTGTGTGTGTCTCATGTCTCTGATGTGTGTGCGTGTGTGTCTCATGTCTCTGATGTGTGTGCGCGTGTGTCTCATGTCTCTGATGTGTATGTGTGTGTCTCATGTCTCTGATGTGTGTGTGTGTGTGTCTCATGTCTCTGATGTGTGTGTGTGTGTGTCTCATGTCTCTGATGTGTGTGTGTGTGTCTCATGTCTCTGATGTGTGTGTGTGTCTCATGTCTCTGATGTGTGTGTGCGTGTGTGTCTCGTGTCTCTGATGTGTGTGTGTGTCTCATGTCTCTGATGTGTGTGTGTGTGTGTGTGTCTCGTGTCTCTGACGTGTGTTTGTGTGCCTGTGTCTCTCATGTCTCTGACGTGTGTGTCTCATGTTTCTGATGTGTGTTTGTGTGTGTGTGTCTCATGTCTCTGATGTGTGTGTGTGTGTGTCTCATGTCTCTGATGTGTGTGTGTGTCTCATGTCTCTGATGTGTGCGTGTGTGTCTCATGTCTCTGATGTGTGTGTGTGTGTGTGTGTCTCATGTCTCTGATGTGTGCGTGTGTGTCTCATGTCTCTGATGTGTGCGTGTGTGTCTCATGTCTCTGATGTGTGTGTGTGTGTGTGTGTCTCATGTCTCTGATGTGTGCGTGTGTGTGTCTCATGTCTCTTATGTGTGTGTGCGTGTGTCTCATGTCTCTGATGTGTGCGTGTGTGTCTCATGTCTCTGATGTGTGTGTGTGTGTGTGTGTCTCATGTCTCTGATGTGTGCGTGTGTGTGTCTCATGTCTCTGATGTGTGTGTGCGTGTGTCTCATGTCTCTGATGTGTGTGTCTCATGTCTCTGATGTGTGTGTGTGTGTCTCATGTCTATGATGTGTGTGTGTGTGTCTCATGTTTCTGATGTGTGTTTGTGTGTGTGTGCGTGTCTCATGTCTCTGATGTGTGTGTGTGTGTGTCTCATGTCTCTTATGTGTGTGTGCGTGTGTCTCATGTCTCTGATGTGTGCGTGTGTGTCTCATGTCTCTGATGTGTGTGTGTGTGTGTGTGTGTGTGTGTGTCTCATGTCTCTGATGTGTGTGTGTGTGTCTCATGTTTCTGATGTGTTTGTGTGTGTGTCTCATGTCTCTGATGTGTGTGTGTGTGTGTGTGTGTGTCTCATGTCTCTGATGTGTGTGTGTGTGTGTGTGTCTCATGTCTCTGATGTGTGTGTGTGTGTGTCTCATGTCTCTGATGTGTGTGTGTCTCATGTCTCTGATGTGTGTGTGTGTGTCTCATGTCTCTGATGTGTGTGTGTGTGTGTCTCATGTCTCTGATGTGTGTGTGTGTGTGTGTGTGTCTCATGTTTCCGATGTGTGTGTGTGTGTCTCATGTCTCTGATGTGTGTGTGTGTGTCTCATGTCTCTGATGTGTGTGTGTGTGTGTGTGTGTCTCATGTTTCTGATGTGTGTGTGTCTCATGTCTCTGATGTGTGTGTGTGTGTGTGTCTCATGTCTCTGATGTGTGTGTGTGTCTCATGTCTCTGATGTGTGTGTGTGTGTGTGTGTCTCATGTCTCTGATGTGTGCGTGTCTCATGTCTCTGATGTGTGTGTGTGTGTGTGTGTGTCTTTGCAGGCATGCTAAACAGGATGTGGATGATGAGTACGGCAGCGCAGTGTTTGCTCGTGGGTTACAGTCTTATTACGCCGTGGCTCATGCGGTCACTGAGCGGGTGGACAAACAGTCGTCTTTGCTAATCAACGGTCAACTCAAGCAATACCAGGTAATTCGGCGTTCTTACCAGACATTTAACGACTGGTATACACAAGACACGCTGAATGTATGCTGTGATTGTTTCTCCACAGATCAAGGGTCTGGAGTGGCTGGTGTCTCTCTATAACAACAATCTGAACGGGATCCTGGCGGATGAGATGGGTTTGGGCAAAACCATCCAAACCATCGCGCTCATCACGTACCTGATGGAGAACAAGCGTCTGAACGGACCCTACCTCATCATCGTGCCGCTCTCGTCAGTCCCTCAGCCTGTTTTTATATCAGCTTTCATTCTTCACTGTGTGTTTGATGAACACTGTGATTCTCTGACAGGACTCTGTCCAACTGGGTCTATGAGTTTGATAAGTGGGCGCCGTCTGTCGTCAAAGTCTCCTACAAGGTGAGACACACAGAGACGTGATCTGATGTACTGTAGTGGAGTAAACATGAATCTGTGTTGGCGAGTGACTAAACTGGCTGTATTTAACTTCTGCTTGAGCCCATGTGATAATACAGCTTATGCCAAGTCATATTTATTTCTATAGCACTTTATACAATACAGATTTCATGTAAATAAACATGAAAATAACAGTGTTAATGTTGTATAATTCATTGTTCATGAAATGAGCTCAGCTGTAAAGTAGCTCTACTTAAGTTTATATTGTGCCTGTGTTGTGCGAATCTTACGTGACACTCATGATGATGCTCCTCATATTTGAGTCACTTTGTTTTAAGGAAGTAAATATTCAATTTCACAGTTACTTTAAGCCGTTTTAGTGTAGTCAGTAGTAGTGGTTAACCGATATTGTTTTTTTGACAGCCAATATCTTGGAAAGCAGGGGGTTGATAGCTGATATAAAGGCTATTATAATTTTGTAAAAAAAAATGTTATTAATATTTAAGAAATTCTAAATGATTCGACAATGGATTAAAAAATAAATGTGTAAAATAAACAAAGTATTTTTCACAAATAAATATTTAATAAAAATATAATTAAAAAGTAAGCACTCATTATTCTGGGAAGCTTGTGTCCATAAAGCGTAGCTAATTTGAAACCACAAGTTTAAAGTTTAAACATTCAATTCACACGGACCGGCCGTCACGCAGAAAAACTCATCAGCCAATGCCGATATTTGAAAAATGCAAAATATCGGCGATATATCGGTTGACCACTAGAGTTGATCTCGTAGCTTCCCACGAACCCAAGCGCTGGTTTGATCATGTGATGGTGTGTGTTCAGGGATCTCCTGCTGCTAGAAGAGCCTTCGTCCCACAGCTGCGCAGCGGCAAGTTCAACGTGCTGATCACCACGTACGAATACATCATCAAAGACAAGCATGTGCTGGCCAAGGTAACGTGTTCCTCTGTGTGGTCACCTTTGACCTGTGACCTCGTCCAGACGCACTGATGAGATCCTGTCACCTGACACAGATTCGCTGGAAGTACATGATCGTGGACGAAGGCCATCGCATGAAGAACCATCACTGTAAGCTGACGCAGGTGCTGAACACACATTACCTGGCGCCGCGGCGCGTGCTGCTGACCGGGACACCGCTGCAGAACAAGCTGCCCGAGCTCTGGGCGCTGCTCAACTTCCTGCTGCCCACCATCTTCAAGAGCTGCAGCACGTTTGAGCAGTGGTTCAACGCACCCTTCGCCATGACCGGAGAGAAGGTCCGTCTGACGACACATCTCTGACACGGAGCCGTTATCACACACAGACACAAACGATTATAAACAAGGATGCTAATCATGCTTGTGTTAGTGTGTTAGCATCTTTCTTCTTATAAGGATGAATCAGACTTTCAGAAATGTGCATTATAACATGATTATTTGTCTAAAAAAAAAATGAACAGAGAAAAGCTGAAGGTAGTCATCGCTCAGGAATTGACCGTTAAGGCCTCTTCACTCCAGGAACTGTAATGATAATTATTTTGACCGACACTAGGTTTATTTTAAGCGTGCTGTTGTTTTGTCGTCTACTGCTTTAAATGCCCAAGCTCTTTAATTCTGATTGGTTGGTTATCATGGTTATCGTTTAGTGTGGAATAATTAGGGTCATTATTAAAACGTATAGTTATATAAATGATGTAGTTATCATCCTTGAAGATGTAACCTGATATTTACTTTACTTTCACATGTTTTGCAGGCGATCTTATCCAAAACAATTTTCATTGCATTCAGTCAGATTATACATTTTTATCAATTCATGCATTTCCTGCCAATCACGAAAGTGTCAGTTTGAAAGGCTTCATAGGAAAGCCAATTTATTCATTTTCAAGCATATACAGATTACCTCGAGCAGTATAAAGAAGCTCTCAAGACTGCCTGATCCACTTACTACTCACACCTCATACACTCTGGTTCCTCCAACCACAAGGCTCTTTTCTCAACTGTAAATAAACTTCTCAAACCCAGTGATACTACCACCAACTCTTTCACAACTGAAAAATGCAACGCTTTTCTTTAATTTTTTCAGACCAAAATTGACACCATTTATAACAACCTTTCCTCTTCCTCTGTCAATACTGTCTGTACTCCCATCCTATCACTTGCTCCTGCCCTTCACTTTTCTGTCCCTGTCTCAGTTCTCACCTGTGTCGGCAGGGGAGCTGTCCAAAATCATAACTGGCATGAAAACATCTACTTGTGTCCTGGACCCCATCCCATCATATCTTGTCAAGAACTGTCTACCAGCTATTTCCTCACTCATTACTGGAATCATTAACTCCTCTCTCAGCACTGGCTCAATTCCCCCTTCACTCAAACTGGCTGCTGTTACTCCCATTCTTAAAAAACCTGGACTAAACCCCGACATCATGTCAAACTTTCGGCCCATCTCCAATCTCCCTTTTCTGTCAAAGATACTGGAACGCACTGTTGCCAAACAACTCAAAACCCACCTCTGCTCAAATGACCGGTTTGAACCTTTTCAATCTGGCTTTCGTTCGCAACACAGCACTGAAACAGCCCTCCTTAAAGTCACCAATGACATCCTCCTCTCTGCTGATGCTGGTTATCTCACTATTCTCATCCTCCTGGATCTCACAGCAGCTTTTGACACTATAAACCACTCCATTCTTCTTTCCCGCCTCGAATCTTCCCTCAACATCACTGGCACCGCCCTTTCCTGGCTCAAATCGTATCTCACCGACAGACAACAGTTCATTCACATTAACAACTGTACCTCCTCCACTGCTCTGCTGTCCCAAGGTGTCCCCCAGGGTTCGGTGCTTGGCCCTCTCCTTTTCATATTATATCTGCTTCCCCTTGGCAACATCATTCGCCACCATGGTCTAAACTTTCACTGTTACGCCGATGATGTTCAGCTTTAAATCTGTACTAAATCCATTACCTCCTTTACCCACTCCACTATTTCCAACTGCCTCATTGACATTAAATCCTGGATGCACACTAATTTCCTTCAACTTAACTGTGAAAAAACAGACATGATCATCATCGGTCCCAAATCCATCACCAAGGCCACTCACAGTTTCTCTCTCACTATCGACAACTCCACCCTGTTTCCATCCCTTCACAGTCGCAACCTCTGAGTCATCTTTGACAATAACTTCTCCTTTGATCCGCACATAAAACAAATCACCAGAACTGCCTTTTTTCATTTAAAAAACATTGTCCTTCACTCTCGTTCTCAGCTGCTGAAACCCTCATCCACGCCTTCATCACCTCCAGAATCGACTACTGTAACAGCATCCTGTATGGCACAACATTGAAAAGCTTAAACAAACTTCAATACATTCAGAACTCTGCTGCTCGTCTACTCACCCACACTTGCACCCGCGACCACATCACTCCAGTCCTTAAGAACCTTCATTGGCTCCCGGTGCCACAACGAATTCAATTCAAAATCCTTCTCCTCACTCATAAAGCCCTCTATAACCAGGCTCCTTCCTACCTCACTGACCTGCTCCACCGCCACAACCCATCTCGTTGCCTCCGTTCTTCTAATGCAAACTTCTCGACTCTACCTCCCAGGACCAAGCACCGAACCTGAGGGGACAGAGCCTTCTCTGCTGCTGCCCCAACCCTCTGGAACTCTCTACCCCAAAAAATCCGTGACTGCACTGACTTGCCAAAATTCAAAATCTTGACAAAAACTAATCTTTTTAAAATTACTTTTAATGTTTAATTTTATCGTGTGTTTTATTTTCTATTCTGTTACTTCTGCTTTACAATTTTTCTATGTTGCTACATTTGTTTTACAATTTTCTGTAAAGTGTCTTTGAGTACTTAGAAAAGCGCTTACAAATGAAATGTATTATTATTATTATAATCGAACCCATGATCCTGGTGTTGCGAGCGCAGCCCTTTACAGGCAACCATTCAAAGCAAAGTAGTGAAATGAATTAAAATGTACCCCTATGTTCACTTCATTGTGATGAAATAAATGAACTAGGATGGAATGAGACGTGACTGCTGTGTCTCTCAGGTGGATCTGAATGAGGAGGAGACCATCCTGATCATCCGTCGTCTGCACAAGGTGCTCCGCCCCTTCCTGTTACGCCGGCTGAAGAAGGAAGTGGAAGCGCAGCTGCCTGAGAAGGTGAGCTGGACTGCGGTCAGTGTCTGTGTCATGGCCTCGGATAGATTTATGCCCACGTTCTGTCCATGTGCAGGTGGAGTACGTGATCAAGTGTGACATGTCTGCGCTGCAGAGGGTCCTGTACAGACACATGCAGGCCAAAGGAGTGCTGCTGACCGACGGCTCCGAGAAGGACAAGAAGGTGTGTGTGTGTGTGTGTGTGTGTGTGTGTGTGTGGAGATCATGAGAACAGTCTGGTGAGTCACAGACGTCCCAGCAGCTCTTTACCCTTGTGAAGATTCAGACTGTGTAAATGTGTGTGTGTGTGTGTGTGTGTGTGTGTGTTTCAGGGTAAGTTTGTGTGTGTGATTATGTGTGTGTGTGTTTCAGGGTAAAGGCGGCACTAAGACTCTGATGAACACCATCATGCAGCTGAGGAAGATCTGTAATCATCCGTACATGTTCCAGCAGATCGAGGTGTGTTAGTGTTTCTGTCGTGGTGTTTATCATCTGCTGAAAGTCCTTCGTTTCTTGTGTCGCTGAATCTGACACCTTCTGCTTTTCAGGAGTCGTTTTCTGAGCATCTGGGTTTCTCAGGAGGAATCGTTCAGGGGTGAGCAGTAGAAATGCTGTAGAATTATCTGTGACACACATTAGACATAAACCTTTGCTTCATGTCTGACCTGCAGGCCTGATTTATACCGCGCCTCGGGGAAGTTTGAGGTGCTGGATCGTATTTTGCCTAAATTACGAGCGTCCAATCACAAAGTACTGCTCTTCTGCCAAATGACGTCTCTGATGACCATAATGGAGGATTATTTCGCTTACCGCAGCTTTAAATACCTGCGTCTGGACGGTGAGCTTGTGTTTCTCTGTCTGTAGTTTGTGAAGTATAGCATGATTATGATTATTATTGTTCTTGATGATCTCGTCCCTCAGATCAGGAGATCAGGAGATCAGGAGATCAGAATAGTTAGTGAGGAGCTGGGATTCCAGAAGAACTGTCCTCAAATAGAGAGATAGTTTACAGCCGAGGTGACGAGACAAGAGCCCGACTCTATCGACGCCATCACAGCAGATCCACTTTCTTCAGAAGCGACAGAAGACTAGTGATAGAAATGGTCTTTGGCTCAGTGTGTGTTTGTGTGTTTTAGGCACCACTAAAGCAGAGGATCGTGGGATGTTGCTGAAGACCTTCAATGATCCGGCCTCTCAGTACTTTATATTCCTGCTGAGCACCAGAGCCGGAGGACTGGGCCTGAACCTGCAGAGCGCAGACACCGTCATCATATTTGACAGCGACTGGAACCCTCATCAGGTACCCATCATCATCATCATCATCATCAGCTGGACGATGTTTGTCCTGCGTGGTTCTGATGCTCTCGGTCTGCAGGACCTCCAGGCGCAGGATCGAGCGCACCGCATCGGTCAGCAGAACGAGGTGAGGGTTCTGCGGCTCTGTACCGTCAACAGCGTCGAGGAGAAGATCCTGGCGGCCGCTAAATACAAGCTGAACGTGGACCAGAAGGTGATCCAGGCCGGCATGTTCGACCAGAAGTCGTCCAGTCACGAGCGCCGAGCGTTTCTGCAGGCCATTCTGGAGCACGAGGAGCAGGACGAGGTCAGGAGTCTCTTTGGGCTCTACGTTGACCACATTTACGTGAATGAGAATATTCCAATATTACATACATTCATAATTTGCTCTTGTTTTATTAACAAAGGCATCATGAATGAGGCTGGTGCCGTATGATATTATCCAGAATAATTATCCAGAATATCAGCTGTAGCACAGTATTTTTCACATCCATCCAAACGTGTTTCTAAAAGCTTTAAGACATCGGTCAAGCACACATTCTGGAGGAGATTCGTCTCACATGAGGAGAAGTGAGAATTAATCACTATTCTCATGCGTTTAAGGGTTTGTGACGCTGGATTTGTGCATACATTTAATAACTAGTGCTGCACAATATACCGGAACTGAAAAGATTTCGTAAATCCCCTACTTTTTTTTTTTTTAATGGTGCGATTCCTGATTTCACTAATACTTTAAGAACAACAGCGGTTTAATAAGAGCTTTATTTCCTGAGTGATCTATATATCGCTGCTTAAACTTAGAGAGTTTAGGAGCGAGGAAGAAACCTGCATGAATGAGAAAATAAAGCGCGGGACGAGCTTGATGTTAAGAAGAGTTAAGCGCAATAAACCTTGAAAAACAACTGGCGTGTCCGAAAGTCCAGCATGCAAACGCAGATTCAGATCTCTTTAAGTGGTCAAACACACACAATCATCTTGGTTTATGACTGAAATAAACATAAACGGCTGAGAAAGAAAACACGTGTGTATCAATAAATTGGGTGCGTGGAGCTCTTAAAGTGACAGTACTCTAATATTCCTGTCTGTCTCTACAATGATAATCAAGAAAAATAGAAAATCACTCGCTAATCTTGACTAACTTTACTAGCTTTAATAAGGACACATGTATGAATGTTTGATTGATACAGTGAAGACTATGCAGTGCTTTACTTTTACATTTTGATGACTTCAGTTTCTCCATCATCTCTTTCTTGAAAGCCCTTTCCCTAAAAACACTGTCTTTGTTTTATTGTATTTGTCCTTTTGTTTGTTACTTGCACAATGTTATTCTTAATAACAAAAATGACTATATCATGATATAAATTGTTATTGTGAGATCAAATGACTGCTAGTGTTGAATAATATTTGGGTCATATTTCCCGCCGCTAGCTCCTGCTGTAAGCTAACACAGATCTCCACCGAGGCTGTGTGCTGACACTGGCATGTGATCTTGTTTGTTTTTTTTAAGGGGGACGAAATGCTCAAAAAGCAGGACAGGAACACTGGTCAAGTGAGAGATTTCTTTCTTTTCTTTTTGTAATTTTTGTCATGGTATGGGTTCAGTACTAGTATCGAGATATTTGAGTCCGGTATCGTATTGAAGTCAAAATGTTTATATATCGTGACAAGCACTAATAATAACTTAGTTTTATAGCGTTAAGGTGATCTGATAATAATAAGAGCATCTCCAGTATTTAGCGAGAGAATGTTATTAGCATGTAAATACTGTAGGATTATCCTGCTAACTGTGAAGAATCAAGACCTTATTTTCTGTGTTCATGTAAACGTGGTCATGAATCACTTCTGTGCTTCTAATCCTCTTCTGATGGCTTGCTGTTTGTCTGTTTCTCCGTCAGGAAGAGGACGAGGTGCCGGACGATGAGACCGTGAATCAGATGATCGCCAGGAGTGAAGACGAGTTTGACCAGTTCATGGTCTCCTTTCACTTTCTCTTGCTTGTGTTTTCTGTAACACATTCAGATCAGCACTTGATCCAGATCAACTCAAATATCTCTTTGCTTCTGCGCAGCGAATGGATCTGGATCGCCGCCGCGAGGAAGCACGCAATCCGAAGCGAAAGCCTCGTCTGATGGAGGAGGACGAGCTGCCCACGTGGATCATGAAAGACGACGCCGAGGTGGAAAGACTCACCTGTGAGGAAGAGGAGGAGAAGATGTTCGGCCGCGGCTCGCGTCAGAGGAAGGAGGTGGATTACAGCGATTCACTCACAGAGAAACAGTGGCTGAAGGTCAGAGACGCTTCATTCTCTCACCCATCATCCTCTGCTGGATCCTGATCCATCCCTCTGTTCTCAGGCGATCGAGGACGGGACCCTGGAGGAGATCGAGGAGGAGGTGCGGCATAAGAAAACCACTCGGAAGAGGAGGCGTGATCGGGATCCGGACGCCATCCCGTCCACTTCAGGTGCTCGTGGGGGACGAGAGAGAGACGACGACAGTAAAAGACAGAAGAAACGAGGTCGTCCCCCGTCTGAGAAGCTTTCGCCCAACCCTCCGTCGCTCACCAAGAAGATGAAGAAGATCGTGGACGCTGTGATTAAATATAAGGAGAAGTGAGTGTCCAAATGTGGTTGAGAACAGTAGAAGCCAGTTCTGGGATGTGATAAAGTTCTGTGGGTTCTTCAGATGTTCTTGGTGAACAGGTTTGTGTGTCCCTCTCAGGGTCCATGATGTTCAGATGTTTAGGACGCTAGGAGCTGAACGGGGATGTGGTTCATGATAGTGAGTGTTAGTTAGAGCTGGAGATGCTGCAGGTTTATTAGAGACGGTGTTTTCTCAGGGACTGGTCAGAGTCAGCGGTCAAGGTCTGGAGGATGGGTCAGAGGTCAAACAGGCATCAAGTGTATGAATTATTCCTCACTGATCCTCCGTGACTGATGTGTGTGTGTGTGTGTGTGTGTCTGGTGCTGTTCTGAATGTTAGTAACGGCCGTCAGCTAAGTGAGGTGTTCATCCAGCTGCCGTCACGCAAGGAACTGCCCGAGTACTACGAGCTGATCCGCAAACCTGTGGACTTCAGGAAGATCAAGGTGAGTGTGTCCAGGAAGTAGCACTAGATCCGTGAACACAGTCAGCATCTGTGAGCTCAGGTTTCAGTCCTCTGTCTTCTGTGTGTGAGCAGGAGCGCATCAGGAGCCATCGATACCGCAGCCTCAGCGACCTGGAGAGAGACGTGATGCTGCTGTGCCAGAACGCTCAGACCTTCAACCTGGAGGGATCACTGGTTAGACACACACTCACACACACACACACACACACACGCTCAGACCTTCAACCTGGAGGGATCACTGGTTAGACACACACACATTCACACACACACACACACTCACACACACACACACACACACACTCAGACCTTCAACCTGGAGGGATCACTGGTTAGACACACACTCACACACACACACACACACACACACACACACGCTCAGACCTTCAACCTGGAGGGATCACTGGTTAGACACACACTCTCACACACACACACACACACACACACACACGCTCAGACCTTCAACCTGGAGGGATCACTGGTTAGACACACACTCACACACACACACACACACACACACGCTCAGACCTTCAACCTGGAGGGATCACTGGTTAGACACACACACACTCACACACACACACACACACACACACACGCTCAGACCTTCAACCTGGAGGGATCACTGGTTAGACACACACTCTCACACACACACACACACACACACACACACACACGCTCAGACCTTCAACCTGGAGGGATCACTGGTTAGACACACACTCACACACACACACACACACACACACGCTCAGACCTTCAACCTGGAGGGATCACTGGTTAGACACACACACACTCACACACACACACACACACACACACGCTCAGACCTTCAACCTGGAGGGATCACTGGTTAGACACACACACACTCACACACACACACACACACACACACACGCACACACGCTCAGACCTTCAACCTGGAGGGATCACTGGTTAGACACACACTCACACACACACACACACACACACGCACACACACACGCTCAGACCTTCAACCTGGAGGGATCACTGGTTAGACACACACACACACACACACACACACACACTAGGGCTGTCAAAATGGCTGAAAAATTAAATTTGAATTTGCAAATAAATATTATTATATTATATATGAATTATATTCAAATTTAAAATGCATAATTTCAGTAAGGGGGAAGAAAAGCTTTTGGCTTCTCTTCTGAGGCCACAAGAGGGCGCATTGGGCAAAATATTACAAATGCATGTTTATTCAAAGCATAAGAAAATATGACTGTGAAAAATTATTTTTTAAATGAAATGAAGTGTGATGGGAAAAACCCCCCATAAAGTCTCAAGATATGTTTTTGAAAAAAACTGAACCCACCTTAATTTTACATGGCTTTCTAAACATGGGGCTCTGTTGTGCGAGACGCGAGTGCAAGGGTGATAGAAGATATCGCTCTCTAGAAAATGCGTGAAACGCAGACTTCGTCGCTTTCGGAGCTGGTGAGGAAGATGACTCCATGCCACTCTCTGCGTCAGAGAAGGATTGGGCAAATCAGTCAGACCGCCCCGACCACGAGGGCCCTGCAGTCCTCCAGGAGGAGCTCGTCAGGATCCTCGGCAAGGCCATCACGGAGCTGGACCTCACCTGGAACGCACCTGATGAGCCTGTGAAAAGTAAACTGGAGTTGTGGTTCCTCCAGTCGAGCCACGGTCAGGCCGCATTGAGGAGAAGAACCCCATTCTTCCCAGACGTACATGAGCACGTGGTGAAGTCGTGGGCTGCACCCCAACCACCGTGCACCCACTCTGCCACACAGGCCATATTCGAGGAGACCGTTGCTGCGCACGTGTGTCCGTCTTCCTCAGCATCTGGTTCGGACCGCAGCCTGCTCTCCAAGCCGTGCAGGTTCACAGCCCACCAGGCGGACAAAGCCTATGCTGCTGCAGGGGATTCTCCAGATTCTCCAGTTGTTCCAGGCGAAGCTACTTCAATCCATCAATGGTGGCGTGGTTGATGCTGATGTCATCAGGGATCTGCGCACGGCAACTGATCTCGTGCTGATGGCTACCAAGCGCTCCGCTCAAACCATCGGCCGTTCCATGGGGTTCATGGTCATCCTTTACAGGCACCTATGGCTTACCCTAGCTGACCTGAAGGACGCGGACCACAGAACGATTTTAAACATTCCAGTCACTCCTTCCGGCCTCTTTGGTGACACCGTGGATTCGGTCACAGAGCGTTTCTCCGAGACGTGATGCCTCGTCTCTCACTCCAGTCTTCATCATTCAATTCTGAGACCGGAAGTTCTCAGTCTGCTTGAGAAAGGAGCGATAGAGCGTGTCCCTCCGAGCGAGCAGAAAAGCGTTTTTTACAGCCGCTACTTTGTGATGCCAAAGAAGGATGGAGGACTGAGACCCATCAACCGAGCACTTCACAAACGCGCATTCAGAATGACAACACTGAAACAGACCTTGACACAAATACAGCCTGGGGACTGGTTTGCCTCAGTGGATCTAAATTATGCGTACTTCCATATTCAAATAGCAACGCACCACAGGCGTTTCCTCGGGTTTGTTTTCGAAGGCACGGCTTATCAGTATTCAGTGCTTCCATTTGGCCTGGCCCTGGCCCCGGCTGCCCGCACATTTTCAAAGTGTGTGGACGCAGCGCTTTCTCCCCTCAGATCGAGCAGAATGCGTATCTTGAATTATTTGGAAGATTGTCTGATTTTAGCCCACTCAAGAGATGTGCTAATCAGTGACGTGGAAACACTGCTCCGCCATCTGGATACCCTTGGACTGCGTGTGAATATACAGAAGAGCATGTTTTTACCGAGTCAAACTATAACATATCTGGGAGTATGTTTGGACTCGATGGCGATGCGAGCCCATCTTTCTCAGGAGCGCATTCTCTCTCTATTCAAACAAGCAGTCTCCTGTTGTGGGTGGACCGACACTTTCTCTGCATAAGAGCGGCGCACATTCCCGGTATCCTGAAGCGAGGAGCAGACATGCTTTCGAGGAACGGGATTCCTCAAGGAGAGTGGGGGCTTCACCCAGGGTCAGTTCAAATGATTTTGGACCGATTTGGGAGGGTGGAAGTGGATTTGTTTGCCACAAGCAAGAACACGCACTGTCAGACGTTCTTCACGCTATCTCACTCCTCGCTACTGGGAGATGCTCTGACATCGCGCTGGCCGGAAGCCAGGCTTTACACGTGTCCTCCGGTGAAGATTCTGTCTATGGTTTTGTGCAAAATCAGGGAGGAGAGAGTGTCAGTTATACTTGTGGCCCTGAACTGGCCAAATCGGCCCTGGTTCGTGGACCTGAGAGAGTTAGTGAGGGCTCCCCCATGGCAAATCCCCCTCAAGAAGGACCTGCTGTCTCAAGCAAATGGCACAACATGGCACCCCAGCTCCGAGCTGTGGAACCTTCTTGTGTGGCCACTGCGGGGACCATAAAGGAGCAGGACGCTCTGCACTCACAGGTGCTGAACACACTTACGGAGGCTCGCGCACCATCTACAGGACGCCTCTATGCTCTGAAGTGGGGAGTTTTCACAAAATGGTGCAATGACATTCATATTGACCCGGGGACCTGTTCTGTGTCAGATGTTTTATGCTTTCTACAGCAGAGAATGGACTGCTGGAGTTTGCTGTCCATGCTGAAGGTGTATGTGGCCGCTTTTGCTGCTTTTCATTCTTTGGTTGACGGGCAATCGCTTGGCAAGCATGCTCTGGTAATCAGTTTTCTCAGGGGAGTGAGGAGATTGTGTCCTTCATGGCCCTCCTCGTGCCGCCATGGGATTTAGCTCTAGTTTTGAGGGCCCTATCTCTACCGCTGTTCAAACCCTTAGCCTCGACTGAAGACTGCCTTCTTGCTCTTCTTCCTCTCGCCTCGGCAAAGCGCATTGGAGACCTACATGCGTTTTCGGTGAACGATGTTTCGGGCCTGGCGACTGTAATTTCACTCTCCGGCCGAGACTATCATAACCTCGGTTCCCTGAGAGACGGGAACGAGACATTACGTAAGCCGCCATGGTCGCTGTTTGATCAGCTGTGCTAGTGTTCAGTCGTGATTCTGACGTAATATTCGCACCCATGCAATTTATACTGCCTGCGAACCTGTCAGTATTTGCATGCGTCAATTGGCCAGCTGCCCCCAGCTGGTGTTAGCAAATAAGATTTCAGAGAAGGTAGGGTCCCGCCTCTCAGGGAACCGAGGTTACGATAGTAACCGGAGACGTTCTGTGTGAATGGCTTGGTTTCAGTTTTGAAGTAAACAAGATCTTCTCCACATTCTCTATTTCTGCAATATTTTGAGTGAACATCGCAGCAGCTCTGCATCTAGTTGCTTCAACTGTATGTTAACAAACAAATTATAATGCAATGACACTATTTTCATTGCATCTCGTGCGCCACTGATAAAGGCCAAAGTATAATTTGACCTACTGTATTATGTAATTTTAGTCGTCACCGCGCATCCGTCCACGTGGTCTCAAAAAGTGCCTGCATGCGGACGGTGCGTGTACAACAGCACATGCACGAGGTGAATGATGACAGAAGTGGTACTGCGTGTCCAGCTCATCCGTCTTCTGAAAGCTGTGCGGACGAAGCTGTGTGTGACGGAACAGAAACGTGGAATGTGAGGTATACTCGGGGCGGGCCTTAAAGCTGCCTCCTTAAAGGACACCTAAAATTCTAATGCAACGTAGATCAAATTTTTTGACAGCCCTAGCACACACACACACACACACACACACAGACACTCACTCTCTCTCTCAGACCCTCAACCTGGAGCGATCACTGGTTAGGCACACTCACACACACACTCATATACACACACACTCACTCACACCACACAACCACTCACTTATGCATACACACACACACATAGATGTATTTACTCTCTCGTGTGTGTGTCAGATCTATGAGGACTCTATCGTGCTGCAGTCAGTGTTCACCAGCCTGCGTCAGAAGATCGAGAGAGAGGAGGAGAGTGACGGAGAGGAGAGTGAGGAAGATGAAGAGGATGAAGGCTCTGATTCAGAGAGTCAGTCTAACTCATTCAAAGTTATTTAAGGCAGCCAAATTAATGCATATGCATAATGAAAATGTGGAACTAGCTGCTAGCTGGATGCCCACCTGCAGAGAGGAACTACTGACCACGTGTCTCTATAACGTGTGTGTGTGTGTGTGTGTGTGTGTGTGTGCAGCTCGATCTATGAAGGTGAAGATTAAACTTAGCCGTAAGGACAGAAGTGCAGAGCGCGGCAGAGGACGCAGGAGAACCGCAAGAACGCGAGCCAAACCTGTAGTTAGTGATGACGACACAGACGAGGATCAGGAGGAGGTGACACACACACACACACACACACACACACACACACACACAGAAATCGCACATGCACAAGAAACACTGTCTGATCGTGTGTTAAGTCACGTGTGTGTGTTTGTTCAGGATCGGTCCAACAGCGTCAGTGAGGAAGAGCAGGGATGAAGATCCACAGCAAACCATTAAAGATACAAACACACACCTCACTGTAGAAGAACACCATCATCTGTTCATCAGCAGCAGAATAAGCGTTCGCTCACACGTTCATCATCAGCTTGTGAAGACCGAGGAGATCTGAGGATGTGCCCGAGATGCTCTTCAGACATCATCATGTTTCTGTTTAATATTAGTCGTTGCTGTTTTAGAAGAGCAATATTTGTGATCGTCTGTAAAATGATCTCGTATAACCCCAGTAAGCTGTCAGTTAATTGCACTAGTGTGTCATTAGGAGAACATTAGCATGTACAGTAGATGTAATGGATTAGAAGCAGCTGTTCTACGCTCATGTGCTTGTTGTTTTGTTCTTCAGGCTGTCTGTGTGCTACAAGACCAGATTTAAGGCTTACACGCGCTTGAGGAAAGGGTTCGGAGGGTTTTTGCAGTCATAAGCTCTCTCTGTGCTCTGAATAACTGGAAGCAGAGGTTCACAACACTGCACGGATGCGTTCACACTTGACATGAACATGCGAGCTCGCGACAGACAGGGCGAGGTTTAAACTTCAAACTGATCACACTGCGTCCTCGACTTCCTCTGAACCGGGACACGATAACATCCCGATCACAAGCGCGTTTACACTCGTCTTTTCGATGTGTGTGTGTGGACAACATCCGGGTACTGGCCGCATGTTAATGCCAAGTGTACACGCAGCCTTTTTCTGACACCCGGTTCAGGTGTTGGACTCTCTACTGATGATCTGATGATCTGAACCAGGTGTGTTTGATTCAGGAGACTGCGGGAGCAGAGCTCTCTCTCGGTACCGGATTTATGAAGCGGATCCCGGTCTGATCTCGTCGTTTGTCCCGGAATCGTGTCGCTGCTCGTTTAATGCTGAACTCTGTTTCTGTCGCTCGTATTTGCTGGAAATCGCCAGCTTTGATTGAAAATGGATGATGTCTGTTGATTTGTAACTGCTGATCGCTTTAGGGTGGAATGGTCCTGTGTTCTCGGCTGCATCTCTGATCAAACACACCTGAGCTATCTGTCAGGGTCATCAGGGTCACTACAGGTGAGCTTGACCACAGCTGAAGTCCGGTATTAGACACATCAGCTGCTGCTCATCGTGTGCTTCTGCTGTTTGACTGCTG
Organism: Carassius gibelio; assembly: GCF_023724105.1. Taxonomy (NCBI): domain Eukaryota; kingdom Metazoa; phylum Chordata; class Actinopteri; order Cypriniformes; family Cyprinidae; genus Carassius; species Carassius gibelio. Next base: position 4,623,766 of record NC_068376.1, on the reverse strand, counting down.
ATCTGCTCTTACTGTAGTAGATTAATCATATTATTCCTGAACTTCTCTCTCTTTTGTATGGCATGAGCTCTTACTGTAGTGAATGTATGTTTGTGCGTGTAGATGAAACACAATAAACATCACAACCTCATGTCTGTGTTTGTAGTTTTCCATTGTGTTTATAACTGATACACAGAATGAAACGCTCACCTGATGTGGGTGATGTGGTCTTCTGGTTCTCGGGTGGTTTAAAGATTATTCCTTAATGTGCTTCTTGTAATGCTGGAACAGAGAACAAACCCTCCACAAACTGCTGTATTACTAAACTCTGAAGCACTGTGTTTAGAACTAAATCGTGACCTTACAGGAGCAGTGTGTGTATTGACACAGTAACCACTAGATGGCGTTAACGCTCACAAACGAGATTTCGAGGAAAAGTGACAACGTTTGTAGTGTTTACATCTGAATGTGATGATCATGTGAGATTAATATCATTGCTGCTCATGCCTCTAACATTCTGAAGAGAAGAGTTTGTGTGTATCTCCACATATAAACACAGAAAGACGGACAGACTCTTGTCCATAAAGTAGCTCCAAACACCGTGTGATTTCACCATAAACTGATTCACACTGTTTTGACTCTGACTTAATGCATTGTTCATCTTGAGCATGTGGAAATGTATTCATCTTTTGTAATAGTTGTGTTTGAGTCCCTCATTGTCCTCTGTGTGTAAAGATGGATCACACAATCACACGCTCACAGTTGGAAAGGGTCAGAGATGGAGATGATGCTGGAGGATTCTACATGAACCGCTATAACAAAACATAATGACACACACGGTATTATATGCTTAAAGGGTATGTACAATTTTGAACAGATAATTTTATAAAGTGAGTTATATTTGAATTATCTTGATTAAATGTACACATCTGTAATGTGGAGCTTGTTCAGGACCAATACTAAATAACATGCAATATTTATGATCCCTTTTAAAAGGATTAACATTTTTCACATTCTGCAAGGGGTTCGTAAAGCTGTGAGCAGAGCTGTTCTGGTCTCCAGGATCTCGTGCAAACACAGTCACGTTCTCCATGAGTCTGCTCTGTGTACATCGGGGTCAAGCTGAAGTGTCCCTCACAGCTTCCTGTAGAACTAGAGAAGTTTCTGCTGTAATCATTAACAGAGTCTAAGGTCAAATCACAAAGGCCTTTGTGAGGGAAGATCTTCCGAGGCGAGGTTTCTCTCATTCCTGATCTTCAACATTCCACATAGTTCAGAGAATCTGTCATCATTGTGTCTCTCTCTCTCACACACACACACACACACACACACACACACACCTGTCTGACCCTCAGGAAACTCCCTCCCTGCTTCACAAGCCTGATTCCTCATCACTTTTACCACATTCAACACTATTCAGTTCATTATAAAGTGCATATGATTGTTTTCAACTTTCAGGATATCAAATTTGCAAACTAGTTTTCCTCCGCGCTGAAGACTGATTTTAAATATGCAAACTAGGACAAGCGTTCAATGTGCTGGATTCAGTCTGAGCTCCTGATATTCAGCGAGTAACTTCATCTGTTAATGGAGGCCTGCGGAGCTCGGAAACATCATTTCCCTGCATCTACAAATACAATGCAAATCGTGTTCCCTCCGGTTGAGCTGGATGATCCCTGGACAGATCCCCTGTGAAGAGCTGCTGGAATCAGAGCACATCATGCTGGTTTGGTGCGGTCAGAGGACGACCGAGCCTGGTTTCACACAAGGTTTTGGCTTCATTTCTGTCACTGATGGAGGTTTTGTTCCTCTGGCTTGTTTAGTGACACTATCACATCACTGAATCAAAACTGAACTATAGCTGATAAACTGACTGTTTTCTATTGTCCTCTTGCATTATCAGCACACTAATTTCCTGTTTAACACTATAAACCTGCTCTGACACAGCATTAGCTACTTTACTAAACACTGTATAAATAAAGGTGACTTTAATTGACCGTAAGACTGTTTTGGTTTTATGTTCTAGAATTTCATGTTTTATTGATGATATTGTAAACAGCAAATTATCTCAGGCATTACATTCTATGTAATACGATTCAGCTTAAGCATATTCATCTCTGATCCTGATTTCTGGGAAATATTTTTGTTTTCAACAAACTGTATTTTACAGTTTGATCAATAATTGTCTCTTCTTTTGAAGGATAAGGGACATTCTGAGTAACTGTGAGCTGGTTTCACAGTTTCAGGCAGAATTATGTTTCTTGGATTTATACTGTGCGACTTCTATCTGCCCTGGCCTCATGTAAATGATATTATCCCCTATACATGTTAGATTTGAGCTTTAAAACCCTAACCCTCTTGAACATGTGTGTAACACAGAGTCAGAGACTGATGCTCGGATACTTCTGTATCACTCATGCTCTTATCAGCTCGAGGAAGCGCCCCGTGTGTAAACTGCGATGATGATAAGAGAATTAACCGCGAGGCTCCGCCCACAGCGCTGACGTCCCACTTTTTTTAAATATCACACCACTGCTAGAGCCACGCCCCCCGGTCTGCTTCATTCAAATCGATGGGATTTGCACCTGGAGGTCAGAACTGCCCTGTCACTGGTCAAGCTCCACACAAGCATCAGTGATCCGCGGACATCTGATAATACTGAGCTGTTCGAGCAGCGCTTCTGTGACTGATATCGATCTGTCTGTGATTGATCAGAACATCGCAGGTGATGGGGATTCGGCTCGGCTTCATCTGCTCGGTTCTTCTGCTTCACTGCGTCCACGGAACCCGTGAGTGTCGGTTTATGATGCAGATCTGCTTGTCTATGTGTTCAGAGCCTTGTTTCACAATTCACAAGATATTTATTCTGTTCTTTGTTTCTTCTTTCTTGGGATTACCCGATGTTGTTCAAACTCTTCCTGTTTTTGTTTTGTCTTGTGAATAAACGGCTGACGCTGTCTGTGGCTTTTATCTCGGGGTCTGTGTATATATACAGTGTATATAAGGGTTTATTAGATCCGGTATCGGTGTTTTATGATTGTATCGCGCGTGGGACAGTCACAGTGTCGGTCTCTTTAACCTCGCTCCTATGGCAGAATAAACGCGCCTCCTGATTGGCCGCCGCTGAAGCGCATGCGCGACGCTTTCGCTGATTGGTTGGACGCGCCAATCAGGGAGTTGAAATTCTGCTTCTGATTGGTCGTTTTTGACAGCCCAGTCGGACGAGAATCAGCTCTAGGTGTGTTCGACTGGAAGCGGCGCAGATCGATCGATGTATCAATCCAAGTATCAAATAGCTGTCGCGGTACTTTGATGTGAAACACCGATCGGTCCGCGTCGAACTCTGTAGACTGAGGTTCAGAGATTGTCCTGCTGCAGCTCATGAACGACCAGACTCATGCAGGTCTGAACGGGGATTTGTCGTAAAGATATCTAGAGGAAATCTGACAGGAAGTATGTGGTTTGTCCAGTTCTTGACACACACCTGATGCCGTCACGCTCAACACACCGTTATTCTCGCGGGAGTTTGTTAAACCTCAGTAAAACACACAAACGCTGAGATTCAGCAAAGAATCAAAGCAGCTTCATGATTGTGTTTCTAATGAGGACGGGTTTAGCCTCTGATCCCGATGATCTTCTGCTCTGATGCTGGAACATCTGCATCTCATTCAGACAGAAGTGTGTGTGTGTGTGTGTGTGTGTGTGTGTGTGTGTGTGTGTTTACTACTGCTGTGTGGGTTAAATGCAGAGCACAAATTCCGAGTATGGAATTCCCTTACTAGGCCACACATCACATCCATCATTTACTGAAACAGAAGAGGGAGAGACAGAGAGAGAGGAGTGACAGAGAGAGAGAGTGTGTGTGTCTGTGTGTGTGTGATAGAGAGAGAGAGATCTGTTTTGGGGAGTTTAGCTGTATTGGAACGGTGAAAGGAATCTTTACATTGCCAAAGCGTTAATAACACTCTACATAAGAATATATATAAACGTTCAAATATGGTAACAATTTTTTAAATATATAATCTTATAGTATTTATAAAGGTGTCTTTGCATATAGTGCAGTGTGAAGGTAGTTCGCATGTTGGTTGTCCTCTCTCACACACACACACACACACACACACACACACACACACACACACAATGGGCTTGTCACACCCTGTGTGTATTTGGGGAATTCAGGTTCATGGAGGAAAACCAGTTGAGTTTTAGTTGGTTAATGTGGTTTATATCAAGCACAAATATATAATTGTTTCTTAAATACTGTAGAGTCAGATCAGTCAGTTTCTCTAAACATCATTCTGGATATTTTCCATCAAGCTCCACCTCCTCCATCTCCTCTGTATCTTGGTTATGCAAATGTTTCCATAGAGACCAGTGAGTAACTGGTGGTGTGATTATTAACTCCGCCTTTGCCATTGTCTTAAAGAGACACTACACACCTGTCATCAGTCAAAGACACGGAGTGTTTCTAATCAACAAATGCTTCGTGCAAAGATTATCTCTCTCTCTCTCTCTCTCTCTCTCTCTCTCTCTCTGTCTCTTTCATTCTTTCTCTCTCTCTCTCTCACACACACACACACACACACACACACTCTCTTTCCGTCTGTCTCTCTCTCTGCTGACACATATAAACATTTAACTTTATGATTCTGTTAGATGTTTTATGAAAGTGCACAAGTTAATGTTTTAATTTTAAGGATGGGGACACAGCAAGAATGACTGATGTGATCATGTGACAGTGGAGTAGAGATGAGTGTGTAGAGCCTCACGCATGTGTGTGTGTGTGTCAGGTGCGGCCGTCTGCAGTCAGGAGCAGTTCAGCTGTGCTAATGGGAAGTGCATCACGAGCCGCTGGGTCTGTGATCAGACGGACGACTGCGGCGATGGAAGCGACGAGCTGCTGGAGTCCTGCAGTGAGTCACACACTCCTCATCACTGCACCGCTGAAAACAGTTAGCTGCGAAAAGACATGTTTACATTCACTGTTGAGATGATTGAGTGTCAGTCTGCTAATGCTCACTCTCCGCTGCAGGTAACAAGAAGTGTTTGTCGAGTCAGTTCAGCTGCGGCGGGCGTCTCAATCAGTGTGTGTCCACCAGGTGGCGCTGCGACGGGAAGTCTGACTGTGAGAACGGTGCAGACGAGCAGGGCTGCGGTAAATATAACCATCTAAAGCCCACGTTTACTAGACGACACGTCACATGTTCAGCTGTGCTCACGATGGTTTTGTTCTTGTGTTGTTTCAGTGCTGAAGAATTGCACGGATGAGGAGTTCCGCTGCCGCAGCGGTCAGTGTGTGTCGCTGTCCTTCGTGTGTGACTCTGACTCTGACTGTGATGACGGCAGTGACGAGGCGTCCTGTCCTGTGCCCACCTGCGGCCCCGGATCCTTCCAGTGCAATAACTCTGTGTGTGTGCCGCGGCTCTGGGCCTGCGACGGCGACGCTGACTGCACAGACGGCTCAGACGAGTGGACACAGAACTGCCCAGGCGGCACGGGTCAGAAGCCTCGGACGGTCTGTCGCGATCACGAGTTCCTGTGCTCCAGCGGGGAGTGTGTCCACGGCAGCTGGAGGTGTGACGGAGGCAATGACTGCGCAGACGGATCAGACGAACACAACTGCAGTGAGTCACGTGTGTTAGATGGTGTAGAGCAGACGTGTCTGAGAGATCCTTCGCTCACATCCTGTTTCTGTCACAGCTGTGTCCACCTGCCGTCCAGATGAGTTCCTGTGTAACGACGGCAGCTGTGTCCCGGGAATACACCAGTGTGATGGGAAACCTGACTGCCGGGATCACAGCGATGAGACGGACTGCACCGGTGAGGGTCACACGTGAGGATGAGATCAAGCTGCTGTCCGTCTGTACCTGTCCGTCTGTAACTGTCTCTCTCTCTGCAGTGCATGCGTGTGCCGGACCGAGCGTGTTTCAGTGTCGCAGTGGAGAGTGCATCAGAGCAGACCGTGTGTGTGACGGTCAGAGAGACTGCCCCGACGGCTCAGATGAGCCTCTCACAGACTGCAGTGAGTCTCTTTTGTGTTCAGCAGAAGAAAGAAACTCTTACAGGTTTGGAATGAAATGAGGATGAGTAAATGATGACAGAGTGTTCATTTCTGGATGAACTATTAAGGCCCAATCCCAAATCTATTTTATACCCCTTCCCCTTCCCCTTCCCCTTGTCCCATGAAACACAGTGTGAATGGGTAGGGGAGAAAATATTCCCCTAAGGATTGGGACAACACTACTATGACATCACACGACATCATTCATCGTTCATTCATCATCCAAAAATACGTCATGATGAGGAAAAAAACATATATAAGTCGTACTGGACTATAAGTTGCATTTATTTAGAACCAAGAACCGAGAGAAAACATTACCGTCTCCAGCCGTGAGAGGGCGCTCTATGTCTTCAGTGTAGACTACAGGAGAACTGAGCAGCATAGAGCGCCCTCTAGCGGCTGGAGACGGTCATGTGAACTCTTGCTTCATTTCTCTTTGTTCAGGTCAAATTAATTTTGAGAAATGAGTCGCACCTGACTATAAGTCGCAGGACCAGCCAAACTATGAAAAACAGTGCGACTTATAATCCGGAACTGTGGAACTATCACGCAGTTAATGATATGACGTCAGAAAATATTAGCGTTTTTTTTTTTTTTTTTTTTGCAAACATTTCTTTGAGTAACATGAGCGTTAATATGAACTCACAATTCAATTTAACATAAAACAAATGATTACTTTTTGTGACTGGAAGGGGGGCGGGGTGATCCCACGACTGGAGGGGGGGGGTGATCAGGACGGAGTTGAAAACTGACAGTTACTCGGTGTTTTCATACTTTATCACAGATGAGGTAAATAATGCAGTATTTGTCAAATAGGCAACAGAGACATTTCAGAAATGTTTTCATGAGCAACAAACACTCTTTATATGCTGCTTAATACAGCGCCATATTTTCAAGAATAAAGTTCAACATAATCTTATACTATTTAAATAGTAATAAAGTGGGGGTATATGTGCTTTTATTTAGTGTTGTATGATAAACATGACTCAATAAAAACAGTGCGACTACAATACAAAAGCTTTTACCATTCTAAAAACACAGATTTGTGACCATTAACTTTTCATGGGACTGAAAAGGTTCATCTAACCCGAAACACATGTGATTGTAGTCATGTGGCATCTGTGCCATCTCAAGCCGGACAAAAATTCTAACCTGCATGCACTGCTTCAAGATTGCGATTGGTTTGTGCAGTTCTGCGTTAAGTCAAACGCACCTCATGTGACTGTGGAGGTGGTCATGTGACTGTGGAGCTGATCATGTGACTGTGGAGCTGATCATGTGACGTGTGTGTTTCCTCTGCGCAGATATTAACGAGTGCCTCACTAACAAAGGCGGCTGTTCCCACACGTGCAGTGACCTGAAGATGGGATACGAGTGTGTGTGTCCAGACGGATTCCACCTGATCAACCGCACACACTGTGAAGGTGAGCTCCGTCCCCATGAGCCCAGTGCATTATGGTCTGTGAGTGTGTTTGGTCTCATCACGTGTGTGTGTGTGTGTGTGTAGACGTGGACGAGTGTGCAGACGCAGACAGATGCACTCAGATCTGCATAAACCTGCCGGGCAGCTTCAGGTGTGACTGTGAAGATGGGTTTGAGCTGGATCACATGACCAAAGACTGCAAAGCAGTAACAGGTGCGTGACCGAACAGAGACGAGTGATCAGAGGGAATTATGGGTAACGGCTCAGAGAGTGAGATGCATGTGTCGTCCTGCAGGGTCCGGTGCGTTCCTGCTCTTCAGCACGCAGCACGAGGTCAGGAAGATGGAGCTGGGCAGCCGGACGTACACGGCTCTGATCCGCCGGCAGAAGAACGTGCAGGCGCTGGACGTGGATGTTCACAACAACACCATCTTCTGGTCTGACATGAGCCTGAAGAAGATCTACAGGTGAGAGACGCTGAGCGTGACTGATTGACCACTGGCAGTAATGCGCGTTATGTAATCAGATTGCTTTTTTTCAGGTAACTTGTTAAGGAGCTCATTCCTTTTAAAAAAAGTGAAAAAGTGACGTGACATTCAGCCAAGTATACTCAGAATTTGTGCTCTGCATTTAACCCATCCGAAGTGCACACACACAGAGCAGTGAACACACACACACACACACACACACACACACACACACCCGGAGCAGTGTTCATCATTTATGCTGCGGCGCCCGGGGAGCAGTTGGGGGTTCGATGCCTTGCTCAAGGGCTCCTAAGTCGTGGTATTGAAGGTGGAGAGAGAACTTTTCATGCACTCCACCCACCCACAATTCCGTCCGGCCCGAGACTCGAACTCACAACCCTTCAATTGGGAGTCCAACCCTCTAACCATTAGGCCACGACTTCCCACGACTTCCCCTTTTTAAATTAACAACATCTGAGTTACTCTTTCAAATGAGCAGCAGTGTACTGACTGACCGCTGTCCTGTCTCTGTGTTGAGAGAATCAGGAGTGAACGCAGATTCAGATCACTTCTGGTGTGAGAGAGCCTTTACACTGGCCAGAAATATCATTTCTGTTTATTAAAAAACTAATTAGTAAACCAAGCCTAGGTGACAAAAAGTAATGTAAAAAAAGTATTTTAATGGAGTAACACAGCATTGTAATTCATAACTTTTAAAAGTAATTTCTCCCAACACTGCTCACTGATTAACTCTTTCATTGACCGCCGTCTCAGTTATTTGTTCCATTGCTCTGGTAGATTCTACTGGAAATAAAATAGTTTTAATCAGTATTTCAGCTCAGTTTATTTGCTAGTGTAATGCTGAATCAGAACATCATGTGTCATCGTGTTTCTGCGTGTGTTCATAGTATATCTCGTGTGTGCGTGTGTGTCCTACAGCGCCGCGGCCACTGACCCCGCCCACCCCAGCACTGTGATTGACAGCCGGCTCTCCCGCCCCGAGGGGCTGGCGGTGGACTGGATCCACGGAAACATCTACTGGACAGACAGTGATCTCCGAACCATCTCTGTGGCTACGGCTGACGGCAGCAAGCGCAAGACGCTGGTCAGCGAGGGCCTGCAGAATCCACACGCGATCGTTGTCGACCCGCAGAGCAAGTGAGTGTGTGTGTGTGTGTGTGGACGGGATGAAGCGTGTGTGAAAGCGCTCGTACTGATTATTGATCTGTTTCACAGTTTCATGTTCTGGACGGACTGTGGCGAGCCAGCACGGATCGAGAAGAGCGGGCTGAACGGAGTGGACCGGACGGCTCTCGTCACAGAAGGCATCGTCTGGCCCAACGGCATCACGCTCGGTGAGTCACACAGATGATGCGTGTGAAGTCCATGTAAGGCGTGTGCTGACGCGTGACACTTTGTGTGCAGATGTGTTGAGCGGCCGGCTGTACTGGGTCGACTCGAAGCTGCACACACTGTCCAGCATCAGCGTGAATGGAGATGGGCGGCACACACTGATCCACGGGGAGCAGAAGCTGTGGCATCCGCTGGCGCTGGCCGTGTTCGAGGTGCGTGGCGTCGCCGCTGAGACGTGAGCGTGTGTGTCCTTCATCCGGTGCTCATGTGTGTGTCTGTCCCACAGGAGAAAGTCTTCTGGACCAACAAACACAGTAACAGCATCTGGAGCGCCAACCGTGTGACAGGACGAGACATCGCCGCTGTGGCCGAGCACCTGCAGGGTCCGGGAAACATGGTGCTTTATCACAGTCTCAGACAGCCTTCTGGTGAGAACCACAGCGCTTCACGTGATGCGAGCGTGTTCAGTGTGTGTTTGAGCTCTTCTTCTGTGTGACGCGAGCGTGTTCAGTGTGTGTTTGAGCTCTTCTTCTGTGTGACGCGAGCGTGTTCAGTGTGTGTTTGAGCTGTTCCTCTGTAATGCGAGCGTGTCCAGTGCGTGTTTGAGCTCTTCTTCTGTGTGACGCGAGCGTGTTCAGTGTTTGAGCTGTTCTTCTGTGACGCGAGCGTGTTCTGTGTGTGTTTGAGCTGTTCTTCTGTGACGCGAGCGTGTTCTGTGTGTGTTTGAGCTCTTCTTCTGTGTGACGCGAGCGTGTTCAGTGTTTGAGCTGTTCTTCTGTGATGCGAGCGTGTTCTGTGTGTGTTTGAGCTGTTCTTCTGTGACGCGAGCGTGTTCTGTGTGTGTTTGAGCTCTTCTTCTGTGTGACGCGAGCGTGTTCGGTGTGTGTTTGAGCTGTTCTTCTGTGTGACGCGAGCGTGTTCGGTGTGTGTTTGAGCTGTTCTTCTGTGACGCGAGCGTGTTTGGTGTGTGTTTGAGCTGTTCTTCTGTGACGCGAGCGTGTTTGGTGTGTGTTTGAGCTCCTCTTCTGTGTGACGCGAGCGTGTCCAGTGTGTGTTTGAGCTCTTCTTCTGTGTGACACGAGCATGTTCAGTGTGTGTGTTTGAGCTCTTCTTCTGTGTGACGCGAGCGTGTTCTGTGTGTGTTTGAGCTGTTCTTCTGTGACGCGAGCGTGTTCTGTGTGTGTTTGAGCTCTTCTTCTGTGTGACGCGAGCGTGTTCAGTGTGTGTTTGAGCTCCTCTTCTGTGTGACGCGAGCGTGTCCGGTGCGTGTTTGAGCTCTTCTTCTGTGTGACGCGAGCGTGTTTGGTGTGTGTTTGAGCTGTTCTTCTGTGACGCGAGCGTGTTTGGTGTGTGTTTGAGCTCCTCTTCTGTGTGACGCGAGCGTGTCCAGTGTGTGTTTGAGCTCTTCTTCTGTGTGACACGAGCATGTTCAGTGTGTGTGTTTGAGCTGTTCTTCTGTGTGACGCGAGCGTGTTCTGTGTGTGTTTGAGCTGTTCTTCTGTGACGCGAGCGTGTTCTGTGTGTGTTTGAGCTCTTCTTCTGTGTGACGCGAGCGTGTTCAGTGTGTGTTTGAGCTCTTCTGTGTGACGCGAGCGTGTCCAGTGTGTGTTTGAGCTCTTCTGTGTGACGCGAGCATGTTCAGTGTGTGTATGAGCTCTTCTTCTGTGTGACGCGAGCGTGTTCAGTGTGTGTTTGAGCTCTTCTTCTGTGTGACGCGAGCGTGTTCGGTGTGTGTTTGAGCTGTTCTTCTGTGTGACGCGAGCGTGTCCGGTGCGTGTTTGAGCTCTTCTTCTGTGTGACGCGAGCGTGTTCGGTGTGTGTTTGAGCTCCTCTTCTGTGTGACGCGAGCGTGTCCAGTAGGGCTGTACGATTTGGGAAAATTGTCATATTGCGATTATTGAGGTCAATATTGCGATATACGATTATAATAAATGGTATCGTGAGTCAACTTGATGGGTTTTTAAGGAAAATGCACACACAGATTAGTAATAATGCTGAAATGTGTATTTGTAAAACTAGAAATGGTTTCAAAATAAATAATTTTTAGAAAATGAAATAACATTCTTATTAATGTAAACTTATTTTCTCAAATATATAGCTAAATTAAATAAAACAATAAATAAAAACATACACATTTTCACAAAAATAAGATATTTTAAACATTTTGTCCATACAAACAGGGACATTTACGCAGGAGGTAACATACTGAAAATAAAAAAAACAACAACTGCATATAAAATTGTTGTTCAAAGTCAAACCACTAAATCTTTTTTTTTTTTTTTTAAATGACCAACTGGTACTTTTAAATCCTCTTTCTAAACAGTTAAACTGATCACATTAGAGGTTCTTTGCCAAAAAGACAAGCATGTCTACTTTCTCTGGTTTCAGACAGGAGCGATGATTCGACACAACATTACCACTAGTGCTAAAAGCTCTCTCTGATGCAGAGCTTGTTGCTTGTATGCCCAGATATTTCTGTGCTAGTTTGCATAGCCTAGGGAAGTTTACTTTGTGAAACTTCCACCATTTCAGTGGATCTTCTCCATGGTCTACACATGGCATGTAAATGTAAGCATTGAGTTCAGCGGTCACTGCTTCTCTAAACTGTGCCATGGAATCAAATGTGGATGACAATGATGTTCTTGGTGCTGTGCATGTGGTTTCCTTGAAGAAACTGGCCAGAGTTTTCTTCTTGGCTTTAGCAGCAGGTGGACTTTCCACATCCAGGCTATCATTCTCCATCACTGCAGTGCTTTGGGCAACAGACTGCTGCTGGTGAATTTCCTGAAACAAATATTAAAAAAAATGCATGTTTTAGAAATTTGTTAGATTGAATTCTTACCAGTTAGGTAAACTCTGGTTTTACTCACTATCAATTCAGAGATGGCTCGTTCCTTCAAGGTCTGGATCTCCTCTTCACAGATGTATTGAGTTCTGAACCTTGGGTCTAGGAAAGTGGTGAAGTTTAGCAAGTCCTGTGTGCCTTCATATTTGTTGTTGAGGTAGCTAAGGATTTTTGTTTTCAGTGATTTGGTCAGTTCAGTGTCTGCTTCGTCTTCAGCCAGCACTGAGGTGTTCAGAAGATGCAGAGCAGGTTTCACACAAGATATGCTCACATAACTCTCACCAGATAAGGCATCTGTAAAGTCCTGGAGTGGGCTTAGTGCCTTGTTTACAGATTCCAAGACCTCCAGGTCCTGCCATGAAGGGAGTAGGTGTCGCACTTTGCGGTCTGTAGAGAGAACCTTGGACAACGCACTTTGCTGCTCCAGGACTCTTGCTATCATTTTCTGAGTGGAACCCCATCGTGTTGAGCAGTCTGTCACCATGGCATGCTCTGGGAGGTTCAGCTCTTGTTGTGCTTCCTTCAAGGCCACTCTTTTCTTCCAACTATGGGAGAAGTGGCCCACAATCTTCCTGCATATCCCAGTAGCTCTGTTAATGCATTGTGCATTATCTTTCAGAGCATTTTCTGTGAATGATAAGATGAAAAAAAAATGTAATACAAAATACAAAAATGACAACACACACACACACACACACACACACACACAGTGTTTTCATCAAATCATGTCACCACTCTAGGCCTAATAGTAGTAGGCAAATAGCTATGGCAGATTTGTTCTTTACACTCTTACAGAGTTATGTTTAATGCTAATTATTAGCACTTAATGAAATAGGCTACTCCTAGTATCTTTTGTGATACACATAATTTTACACTGTATTTAAAATGATTTCATTAATAAATCGAGGGTACAACTGCCCCTAACCCCATAGTTGGCCGGTCCTGTAATGAGTAGTAAATCTCCATCATGTGTGTGCTTTCAGCAGCGCTTACTACACAGAGCTGCTCTATCTGAAACACATATGTGATGGAGATTTACTACTGATTACAGGACCGGCTTTACTGAAAAGACGTGCATTTGCATGCGATTTGTCGTACTGCCCGTCTAATAACAAAATATGAAATCAATTTAACTTACCAATGGCCAAATGAAGTCTATGCCCAAAACACTGGATTCTAGTCCATTGATTAAGCTCCACTGCTTTGACAATGTTGGTGCCGTTGTCTGTAGTGATGGCGACCTGACGCTCCTCACAGAGGTCCCACGCAGCCAGTGCCTCTCTCAAGCCCAAGGCTATGTTCTCTCCTGTGTGGTCGGCGGGGAAATACGATGTTTGAAGGCAGCGGCTTTTCAATTCAAACTCCTCGTTGACAAAGTGCACAGTCAAGCTAATATACGGTTCACTTGTCCTGCTTGACCACAGGTCCGTAGTGGTTGAAAAGAACGTCACCGAAGCCATTTCCTTTTGAACTTCGTCACGGCGCGAGTTATAAAGTTTAGGTATCGCTACTTGAGAGAAATAGTTTCGAGAGGGCAGCTGGTACCTCTTGTCCAGTGTGCGGATCATTTTCTGAAATCCCACTTTACTTACGGTGTGTATGGGCGTCATGTCTTTTGCCAAGTAGTAGGTTATGGAGTCGGTGATTTCTTTATGTCTATGCGAAGACTTATCATATGGCGTGAGACTTGCAAACACATCTGTAATTGCGCATTGTTTTGTTCGGGGAACAGCTTGTGCCTTGTTTCCTTCACCTGTCTCTTTACTAATCTGGGTTTTCATCGTCATGCATTCATCATATTTTTCTCTGTGCTGTTTCAGGTGCTGATATAAATTTGTCGTATTGCCACGTGATGTAGCGACTTTAATTTTGCAAATCTTGCACAGTACATCTCTCTGCTCAGTGTCAGTAATCTCAAATCCGAAATATCGCCATATAACAGAGGTAGAGTTTTTTTTGGCTACCAGATCAGTCTCCTCGGCATCCATCTTCGTTCTGGTCTCTCAGCGCTGCTCACAAAAGTGAACACGCACGCCACACGTGCACTTGCTTATACTGATAGACTGTCAGATCTTTTTTTTTTTCATCTTTTTTTGTTTGTTTTGTTAGCGGCACGAAAAATCGGCAAACTGTTCTCAGAAAATGTGTGTTTAAGTCCACACACTTATTTATTTAATATAATCGCAACATTTCCCGTCATATAATCGCACAGGCTGACATCGCGATTGCGATTACGATACGATTAATCGTGCAGCACTAGTGTCCAGTGCGTGTTTGAGCTCTTCTTCTGTGTGACACGAGCATGTTCAGTGTGTGTGTTTGAGCTCTTCTTCTGTGTGATGCGAGCGTGTTCAGTGTGTGTTTGAGCTGTTCTTCTGTAATGCGAGCGTGTCCAGTGCGTGTTTGAGCTCTTCTTCTGTGTGACGCGAGCGTGTTCAGTGCGTGTTTGAGCTGTTCTTCTGTGACGCGAGCGTGTTCTGTGTGTGTTTGAGCTGTTCTTCTGTGACGCGAGCGTGTTCGGTGTGTGTTTGAGCTCTTCTTCTGTGTGACACGAGCATGTTCAGTGTGTGTTTGAGCACTTCTTCTGTGTGACGCGAGCGTGTCCAGTGTGTGTCTGAGCTCTTCTGTGTGACGCGAGCATGTTCAGTGTGTGTTTGAGCTCTTCTTCTGTGTGACACGAGTGTGTTCAGTGTGTGTGTTTGAGCTCTTCTTCTGTGTGACGCGAGCATGTTCAGTGTGTGTTTGAGCTCTTCTTCTGTGTGACGCGAGCGTGTCCAGTGTGTGTTTGAGCTCTTCTGTGTGACGCGAGCGTGTCCAGTGCGTGTTTGAGCTCTTCTTCTGTGTGACGCGAGCGTGTTCAGTGTGTGTGTTTGAGCTCTTCTTCTGTGTGACGCGAGCATGTTCAGTGTGTGTGTTTGAGCTCTTCTTCTGTGTGACGCAAGCGTGTTCAGTGTGTGTTTGAGCTCTTCTTCTGTGTGACGCGAGCGTGTCCAGTGCGTGTTTGAGCTCTTCTTCTGTGTGACGCGAGCGTGTTCAGTGTGTGTGTTTGAGCTCTTCTTCTGTGTGACGCGAGCATGTTCAGTGTGTGTTTGAGCTCTTCTTCTGTGTGACGCAAGCGTGTTCAGTGTGTGTTTGAGCTCTTCTTCTGTGTGACGCGAGCGTGTTCGGTGTGTGTTTGAGCTGTTTTTCTGTGACGCGAGCGTGTTCAGTGTGTGTTTGAGCTGTTCTTCTGTGACGCGAGCGTGTTCAGTGTGTGTTTGAGCTCTTCTTCTGTGTGACGCGAGCATGTTCAGTGTTTGTTTGAGCTCTTCTTCTGTGTGACGCGAGCGTGTTCAGTGTGTGTTTGAGCTCTTCTTCTGTGTGACGCGAGCATGTTCAGTGTGTGTATGAGCTCTTCTTCTGTGTGACGCGAGCGTGTTCAGTGTGTGTTTGAGCTCTTCTTCTGTGTGACGCGAGCGTGTTCGGTGTGTGTTTGAGCTGTTTTTCTGTGACGCGAGCGTGTTCAGTGTGTGTTTGAGCTGTTCTTCTGTGACGCGAGCGTGTTCAGTGTGTGTTTGAGCTCTTCTTCTGTGTGACGCGAGCATGTTCAGTGTTTGTTTGAGCTCTTCTTCTGTGTGACGCGAGCGTGTTCAGTGTGTGTTTGAGCTCTTCTTCTGTGTGACGCGAGCATGTTCAGTGTGTGTATGAGCTCTTCTTCTGTGTGACGCGAGCGTGTTCAGTGTGTGTTTGAGCTCTTCTTCTGTGTGACGCGAGCGTGTTCAGTGTGTGTTTGAGCTCTTCTTCTGTGTGACGCGAGCATGTTCAGTGTGTGTATGAGCTCTTCTTCTGTGTGACGCGAGCATGTTCAGTGTGTGTTTGAGCTCTTCTTCTGTGTGACGCGAGCGTGTTCAGTGTGTGTTTGAGCTCTTCTTCTGTGTGACGCGAGCGTGTCCAGTGTGTGTTTGAGCTCTTCTTCTGTGTGACGCGAGCGTGTTCAGTGTGTGTGTGAGCTGTTCTTCTGTGTCTCAGTCGGTGATCTGCAGGTTTGTTGTTGTTCTGGCAGGAAAGGACTGGTGCAGAGAAGGCGGCGGCTGTGAGTTTCTGTGTCTGCCGGCGCCGCAGATTAACACGCACTCGCCCAAATACACCTGCGCCTGTCCTGATCACATGACCCTGGGTGCAGACATGAAGACGTGTGTGTCCGGTGTGAGCAGCACGGCTCCGAGCAGAACTGCACACAGACGCTCCGGATCAATGCCTGACCATACGGGCTCTCGGAGCGGTCAGTCCATCATCCTGTCTGATGCATGTTCACCCCCCCCCCATCGCACACTTAACATCTGTCTGCTTCTTTACAGAAATTAATGGAGAACATGAGCCAGTTTCCAGCCCTTCCCAGCATCCCACAGTCTTGTACATCACACTTCCAATCGGTCAGTAAAACTTCATTCTCATAATACACACGAGTGTCTCACTGACCGATCGGCTCAGTGACCATCTCTCTCTCTCTCTCTCTCTCAGCCGCCGTGTGTCTGCTGGGGGTTGGCAGTGTGTTGCTATGGAGACACTGGCGGCAGAAGAACACCAACACCATCCACTTCACCAACCCAGTGTACCAGAAGAAGACCGACGACACGGTGCACATCTTCAGGAGCCCCAGTCTGGACGGATACTCGCATCCATCGGTACCTCACTCACTTAAACACTCACACACACTCACTCACTCTCTCTCTCTCTCTCTCACACACACACACAAACACACACACAGAGACAGCTGTCAATCAAACTGTTATCAGATATTTGATGTAAATCTGGATGAATTAAGAGCACTGTAAGCAGAACTGATTCGTCCTGATGAGGCAGAAACATGAAAGTTACTGACTTATTTGACTAGAACAAAAGAGTCAGAGTCTTTTATCACACATTTGACTGATCGACTGAACCGGTGTTAATGTGTGTGTGTGTGTGTGTGTGTGTGTTTGTGTCTCAGTGTCAGATGATCAGTGTGGATGAAGACGCAGCCTGACGCTCCTCCAGAAGTTCCTCCAGAAGCTCAAGGTCACTTTAAATGCTGCTCAGCGAGCTGAAGGAAACACTCGTCCACATGTGCGAAGCGATCCCAGGATCCGCCCTGGATTTAATCATGCCTCTATCATATAAGGAATGTAGAAACACACACACACACACTCACACTCACACACACTCCTGTCTAACGGACATCATCACAGTGAAGAGCAGAAGATCTCAAACAGAGACTCTTCTGGAGTCTGTGTCTTTGCTACAAACACAACGCTGTTTCATTTGTGATTCGTGAGCTTTTAAGATCCTCTTATTGAAGGTATTACCACTTTGTAATATTTAATATGATCTTTGTAAATGTTTGTGATTATGTGGAGGGCAGACGGGTGTCTCTCTTCTTGCACTAAGTTTGTTGTCTGTCACAGATTTTATTTATATTTCTCCTTCACAGACACACTTGAACAGTCTGTTTGACTTTGTTTTGATGAATGCACAGCGCTCCTTTAGTAATAATGAGAATGACAGTGCATTAGTTCTGTTTCATTCTGTAGACTGCATCTGGGCCTTAAATCTGATCGTGCCTGTGTAATGTTTGAATGTGTGAAAAATCCACGATGCCTTCAACACGTGAGCGTGAATCAGTGCTCAGGGTGACCTCTGACCTCACCTGTCCGTTAGAGTCACGTGTTTATGTTCTGTTGTTGTTGTGCATGCTCCAGTGCAGCGTGTTATGTGAAGGATCGGAGCGTGCTCGCTGTTATCAGATGAATGAAGAATCATTAATCTACAGTCTGTCTCTCCTTCATCACACCGTCTAAACCCAAGACTTTGTACGAAGAACACTCTTATTTATTGTGTAAATGTACAATTTTGAGTTTCTTGCTTTTCTTTTGAATGTGTTGTTTATCAGATGCTATATAGAAATATCGTCCAGAAATCGATGTGCACTACAGAGGAAGTGAACCTGCGTCATTCAGGGACTTTTATACGTTTATGAAGGATGAAACACAAATGTGGAGTAAAAGTGAAGTCTTGAATGGATTCTCATTCTGTTACTGATGCGCCATTTGAGTTCAGTTTGACTGTTGTGAAGAAGGGATAAACCTGTTGGAGTTTTAATTCTTTATCTCAGGACTGGTGGTCCAGTGATCGGAATATAATGACACCCAAAGAAACAACTCAGCTGTTTTTGACATTGTTTTTAAATAAATGCACATTTTGAAACCAGAAATCTGTGTGTTTGTGTTGATTTCTTGATGCTGCTGCTGTTCCGTTTCTCTCTGGTGTTTATTCAAGTGTTGGTCTGAGATTCACTTTCATCCAGATATCAGGCCCTTATTCACGAAACATCTTAAGGCTAAAACTAGCTCCTAAATCTGTAAAGCGTTCGGAGCAGTGAAGAGGACTAAAACCAAATCTAAAATATCCCAAAGTAGCTGTTGCCAGCAATCTACCTCAGAATATAAACATTTTAGAAAAATAATTTCTAATTGGTTTGGTTTGGAGGTTATCCCAACTCCAAATGTTTAATAATAACCTTAATTTATAGCTGTTCTAATGTCCAGTTTGGTTTTCTTTTATGTTTGCATGTTTTACTATCAGTCATGATTATTCTAATTAAAATGCTGTGTATATGCCATTACCTAAATTGAATTAGTCACTTAGTCGCAGAAAAAATAAATTCCACATGAAGTGGTGAAATCACTGTCCGTGATTGTTGTGAATGAGGCCCAGAACCACAGTATCATCAGCAAATTTGATTAATGATGTGGAGCTGTGCGAAGACACGCAGTCATGTGTGTAGAGAGAGAAGAGCAGGGGACTCAGGACACAGCCCTGTGGGGCTCCTACGTTCAGGGTGATGGAGCTGGAGGTGTACTGGCCTAGTTTCACCACTTGAGGTCTGCCGGTGAGGAAATCCAGAATCCAGTTGCAGAGTGAAGAATTCAGGCCGAGGTCTATGAGTTTAGAAGCTAGCTTTATGGGTACTATATTATTAAAAGCTGAGCTATAGTCAATAAATAGCAGCCTTACATAGTTCCTGTTATTGCTGTCAATGTGTGTGAGAGAAGAGTGCAGGATGTGAGAGATGGCATCATCGGTGGATCTGTTTGGGTGATAGGCAAACTGAAGAGGGTCCAAAGTATATGGTATGGAGGAGCAGATGACGTTTTTAACCAGTCCCTCAAACACCTTCATGACTATTGATGTGAGGGCAACTGGACGATAGTCATTCAGACAGGAGGGTTTATTGTTCTTAGGCACAGGGATGATGACCGATTTTTTGAATGAGGTGGGAACCACCGATGTAGCAAGAGACTCATTAAAAATGGATGTAAACAAACCAGCGAGCTGATCAGCGCAGGACACGGCCAGAAATCCCATCAGGTCCAGCTGCTTTCCTTACATTCACTCGCTTTAGATATGTAGTACATTGCAGCTCAATCTAATGTTAGTGTAGAGAAAAATGCTCATGTTTGTGTGGAGTGTGAAGCTGAACAGATGGAGGCTCCGCTGCGATCATTTACTCTTAAAGTTCTTTGGCATTGATAATACAGATAAGAGTAATCATCTTTTTTATCTGTAAAGACTCTATGTTTATTTGTGTGCACTCAGAATAGCAATGAGATGTTGTGCTTTTGTAAAATAATGAATGCAAACATGAAGCGTTTTCTGTCGTCTAGACAGCTATTCTTGCCTTATTACAGACATGAAAAATAAATCTATAGAGCAGTGGTTTTCAACCTGTGGTCCGCGGCCCCCTGGTGGGTCGTGGTGGTATTGCAGGTGGGCCGCCAAATATTTTCTGTTCATTTCCAGTCCATCCTAGGGATGCGCGATTAAAAGAAATCATCATAAAATCACGATTTGAGCGATTTCCGCGGCCCTGACCTCCCGTAGTATGCTATCAGATCCAATCAGAATGCAGTGCTCCTAGCGCGAGAGCAGAACAGAACAGACTGGGCATATGCCTAACTCCAGGTTCACACACTGTCTGTGATGCGGCTTTTTTCTGAGCCCATGTTCACTGATCAGAGCATTCACACTGCACGCGGTAAAAGGCTAGAAATAAAAACGTGCAAAAATAATACATATCTAACACATGAGCATAGAGAAAATTGTGAGTGCATTTTAAGTGAGAGGAGACGTGTTTTAAGTGCGCACACTCTCTCCACGCAGAGCAGTGTGTATCTGAGCAAGCATGTCTGGTTTTGTGACAGAGCAAAGGAAATCTGCATGCGATCAGAAAGATTTGCACTCGTGCATTATTTTAATGTGCTTTCGCGTTATATTTATGCGCTCTCGCTGCTGACCGCATACACACTATATACACACTGCAAACACCTGAGGCACCGCTACAATTAATGAACTCAATGAACAATGCAAAAAACAAATAAATCCTGTACACAGGATTTATTATTTATTTATTTTTTGCCATAAGTCTATAAATTTTGTTACATCTTTACTATAGTGATAATTTTCACTTATGTCTGTTCTAGAGACGTTACAACTTTTTGATAAAGCATTGGTTTTCTTTTGGAAATATGTTTCAAATTAATCCTGAATGCATTGTCATAATCGCAAAAATGATCAAAGAAATCACGATAGTTTTTTTTTTTTTTTTTGTCCTTATCGCACAGCCCTAGTTCATTAAATAAATACAGTTAACAATCTAGCTTCTGAGTACTAAGTTATTAACCCAACAATAGCGGGGTCAGTTAATTTTTTTGAAGTGGGCCGCGCAAACATATGTGTTTGGTTGTGTGGGCCGCGAGCTGAAAAAGGTTGGGAACCACTGCTATAGAGAGTTTAACTTATCAACGAACCAATTCAAACAGAAAACAAATATTCTCACATTATGTAATCCGTAATAAACATGCACACAGGTGCTGAAGAGATTAGTCAGTGTCGCAGACTTCAACTCTTAAACTGAAAACAGAAAGCACTAGTGTAACAATAAATTACGATGGTACAATAAATTAAAAACGTTAATGCAGTGTACTTGCTGTTTTCCCCTAACACATTCATAATTATTATATTTGCCGGTGTGCTGTGGCAAGCATTTTTTGTGTGCGCCTGAGCACTTATTTGGATATGTAGGCAGTAAAAGGCTCATTATTATGATTTATGGTTTATTAATAAAAGTGTGACTAATAGTCGACTAATGACCGAATTCTAGTCGACCAGAAAAATCTTTAGTTGAGGGCAGCTCTAATGCATATTGACTAACGTAAACGTTAATTGTTTATGAGAAACATAGAGGAAGACAATTAGCTGAATATATAGCCTACTTGTTTAATTAGTGACACTTAGCTTGCATTTTAAAATCTTTATTTGAATGTGGCAATATAATATAGGCGTTTGATTGACATATAAGATGTTTTATTGTCTATCAGGAGCAGAATCCTGATGAATCTCCTCCAGAGCAGTCCACACCCCTCCATTCATCATTCATTCATTCCTTCATCATTCATTCATTCATTTATCATTCATTCATTCATCATTCATCATTAATTAATTTCTTCATCATTCATTAATTTGTTCGTTCATTCATTAATTCCTTCATCATTCATTCTTTCATTCATTCATCATTCATTCATTTGTTTGTTCATTCATTAATTCATTAATTCCTTCATCATTCATTCATTCCTTCATCATTCATTCATTTGTTCGTTCATTCATTAATTCCTTCATCATTCATTCTTTCATTCATTCATCCATTCATTGATTCATTCATTCTTTCATTCATTCATCATTCCTTCATCATTCATTCATTCATTCATTTGTTTGTTCATTCATTAATTCCTTCATCATTCATTCCTTCATTTATCATTCATTCATCATTCCTTCATCATTAATTAATGTATCATTCATTCATTTATCAATCATTCATTTATCATTCATCATTCATTTATCATTCATTAATTCTTTCATTCATCATTTCTTCATCATTCATTCATTTATCATTCATTCATCATTCATCCATCCATCATTCATTCATTCATTCATTCATTCATTCAGCATTCATTCATTTATCATTAATTCATTAATTCATCCATTGTTCATTTAATCATCATTAATTTATACATTTATCATTTATTTATTAATTTCTTCATCATTCATTCATCATTAATATATTCATTCCTTCATCATTCATTCATTCACTCATTATTAAACACTGATCATGGTGTTTGCTGATATTCACTCGTCAGTATCTCGTGACTGAACTTCTCTCTCGTTCTACAGTATTAAATCACATATTCCATCCTCATGTTTTTTTCATGGATCAGAGGTGATGAAGGACCGGAAGTCATTGTGAGGACGTCATGTTCAGCTCTGCAGTAATGTCTGGTATGTTGTTGAACCGGACACGAGAACAGAACAGTGATGCATGTGTGACGCTCTTAAGAACTGTGTGTGGCATTCACTTTTTTAACCACACTTATGTATTTATGAACCCATACTTATCTATAGAACCAAGTTTATTAATTGTTGTATTTGTGGAACCATAAATATAAACATCCGGCTCTGAAGGCCTGAGTTGGACACAGTGTCCAGCTGACCATCACTCATGCAGTAATGTTAGGGTTAGGTGTGAGTTTAGATTAGGAACACAGATTCAGTGTCTGCTAAATGACCAATCAGTTTACACCTGTGTTATTCAGTCATGGTGTGTTTTCTGCTGAAGATCCCAGCGTGCAGGTGAATAATGATGCCATCCAATCAGCAGCTCGCAGCTTTAGAATATTCTCATTCTGATGATCTCATTGGTCAGGTCCACGCGATGGGCGGGGTTTTAAACTCACACCACGGCAGTGATGCGGCAGGAGGGCGTGTCTTGTTGTCATGATGATGATAACCTGAGATCTAATTCTATGCAGAATTGAGTCATTGGATATTCTATGTTCTGTAATGTACAATCGTATTATGATTCATGAATAGAGTGACTGCTTTCACTGATGTTTGAGATTTTAGATTCAGCACTTTGTCTCAGTGAAAAACACAACGCAACTCAACTCAAACTGGTTTAAGTTATTAAAAGCTATTTTATATATATATATATATATATATATATATATATATATATATATATATATATATATATATATATATATATATATATCTTTTTTCTTTTTTTTCCCTTTTTTTTCTGTGATCCTGATGCAGATCCTGATGTTAAATATGCTATTCTTGTCAAGTTTTGTATGAACTACAGTGTTTCTATTTTCAATCAGATAATAGCCTATAAACCTGTACAAGTTATCTTATTAAAACTATAAATAGTGTGGTGGAGATCAGAAGCTGGTGTCGAGATGAACTGAAGGTATTCTCTGTGTGATGCATGTTCTGCTGATGAGGAGTTGCTGTTGGACACGAAACATTTCATGTGTTTGTTACTGAATCCCAGGAGATCAGATCAGATTTCCTTCCCAAAGGCAGCTGAAGTCTAACAGAACACACACACACACACACACACACACACACACACACACAGCAAGCCTGCGATTCTGCGTGTTAAACCTCATTTATAATATCTTTAATACACCATGTTCAGTTTTTTCACAGAAGGACAGTAAGGAAGATGTTGTCAGGATGAACACTGCTATGTGAAGCGTAATAATGGCGACTAAATAAAAATAACATTAAAACAATTATTTTTTAAATAATTATACATAAAATAGAGAATTTGCCGTGTTATTTAAGCGTTTATAGGTTTGCAGGAGCTGAATGTGGCTGGATGCTGCCCTCTACAGGGGGTCCTCCGCAGTCACGTGGTCTCTGGCAATCGTTTACCTGGCGCTGCGTGACGTCACCGCGCAGGAAAAGGAACTAGTGATCGAGGTGAGTCCATAAGGTCTCCGCTAAACCAGTAAACACTGACCCTTCTTTAAACTGGACGGATCCTGTGGTCAGTAAGAGTTGAGTATGTCTGCGTCAGCCGTGTTCGTGCTGGATCTGAAGGGGAAGGTAATTATGACTCTTAATGAGCGACTTTAGGGAAGATATTTGTAGATTAAATGCATCTGAATTAATTACGTGAAACACCTGCAAGCCGCTGTTTGTAATAGTCTTTGTTTAATGATTTCTACAGCTTCAATCGACTGTAATAACAGCTGTCTTTAATAGTGGTCAATAAATTATTGGTAGTATTTCATATCTCTTGAAGATGTTTTCTACTGAAACGGATTTATTTTTGCTGACCGCTTCACAGACAGTGAATGAGCAGATGTAATTTCCTCTCCAGAGAGGAAGGAGTATTATTACAGATGACCCCAGTCATCTGAAGTCAATGCTGTGTGTTTCCTAACTTGTCCTCCATCAGGTGCTGATATGCCGTAACTACAAAGGTGATGTCGACATGTCAGAGATCGACCACTTCTTCACCCTGCTAATGCAACAGGAAGAGGAGGGGCTTCTCCGCCCAGTGATGTCACACGGCAGTGTCCACTTCCTGTGGATCAAACACAGCAATCTCTACTGTATCCTTTACATCACAAACTTCTTGGTCTGATTGTAGAAAGTTCTAAGTAACCAGTGCAAGTTAGATCCTGTGGAGTAATGATCTTCCAGAGAGCTTTCAGTAAACGTGTGTGTGTGTGTGTGTGTGTGTGTGTGTGTGTGTGTGTGTGTGTGTGTGTGTGTGTGTTACACTTAACCTGCTGATAACATCAGTGGTGGCCACCACCAACAAGAACTCCAACGCGTCTCTGGTCTACGCCTTCCTGTACAAGCTGGTGGAGGTGAGACGGAGACTCCAGCGGGTTACTTCTTCAATGTTAACTGAAGGCGCTGAATGTGATGCTGAGAAACAAGCGTGTGTCTGTGCCGTGTGTTCAGGTGTTCACGGAGTACTTCAAGGAGCTGGAGGAGGAGAGCATTCAGGATAACTTCGTGGTGGTGTACGAGCTGCTGGACGAGCTCATGGACTTCGGTTTCCCGCAGACGACAGACAGCAAGATCCTTCAGGAGTAAGACACGTCTGCTTCACGCCATCGAGCCGACGCTCTTCTCCTGACACCTGTTTCTCTCTCAGGTACATCACGCAGCAGGGGAACAAGCTGGAGGTGGCCAAGACCAAAGTGCCCACCACGGTCACCAACGCCGTGTCCTGGAGATCTGAGGGCATCAAATACAAGAAGAACGAGGTCTTCATCGACGTCATCGAGTCCATTAACGTGCTGGTGTGTGACGCGTCTTTGAGCAGCTGTCCTCCTGTAGTCTGTGTGCTGACGAGACGTGTGTGTGTGTGTGTGCAGGTGAACGCTAACGGCAGTGTGATGAGCAGTGATATCGTGGGCAGCATCAAACTCAAGACGATGCTCTCAGGGATGCCAGAGCTCCGGCTGGGCCTCAACGACCGCATGGTGTTCGCCCTCACCGGCCGTAAGAACCGAGAGTACACTGTTAGAGTGAAGAAGTGATGAAGAGGATCAGTCCTGCTGACACGTGTGTGTGTGTGTGTGTGTGTGTGTGTGTGCGTGCAGGAGACAAAGGGAAGTCCGTGGCTATGGAGGATGTGAAGTTTCATCAGTGTGTTCGTCTGTCGCGGTTCGAGAGTGACAGAACCATCTCCTTCATCCCACCTGACGGAGAGTCTGAGCTCATGTCGTACCGGATCAACACACACGTAAGAACCAGCCGTACGAACACGTCTGTAACACAACCGCAGTCACGAACAGATTGAAGAAGACCTAGCCGTGATACTTGAGATGTTACAGACAGCTGGTCTCTGTTCCTACAGCTCACAATAACCGGACTCATGATCATTTAGAGATACTGAACGGCTTTATCTGTTCAGAACTGAACTTAGTCCTGATGGTGTTGTTGTTTTAGATCTTTCAACTAGTCCATAAAATAAACCGTGTGAGTTCTGGAGAAGATCTGCAGCCGATGTGTGTCTCTCCGTTCACTTCTCCATCTCTGGTCTGCAGGTGAAGCCGCTCATTTGGATCGAGTCTGTTATCGAGAAGTTCTCTCACAGTCGGGTGGAGATCATGGTGAAGGTTTGTGAGCAAGACTTTCTTCATTACTCCACACTGGAGACATGTTGTGTCTAAATCTACAGCTTTAGAGTCATTGTTCAGTGTGTGTAGACTGATATATTTATATAATGTATGTGTGTGATCCGCTCTCTCTCTCTCTCTCTCTGTATTTCAGGCTAAAGGGCAGTTTAAAAAGCAGTCCGTGGCTAATAATGTGGAGATCCGTGTGCCGGTGCCGAGCGATGCCGACTCTCCCAAGTTCAAAACCAGCACGGGTCACGCTAAATACGTTCCTGAGAAGAACCTGGTGGTGTGGAGCATTAAATCCTTCCCGGTGAGAGCGTGATTACAGACGTAATCCCTGATGTGTTTCTGACTCTCTCACATACTTGCCAACCTTGAGATATAAAAAAATGTCATTTAAAAAAGCAAGAGAAGGATTGCTTTTGGCATTAAATTACAATCTTTTGTCAGAAGAGGAGTTTTTAATATTGTATGATGTAAATAAGTCTAAAAACCTAGACCTACCATGTAAGCAATACCTTTTAACCGTGATTACATGGAGGAAGACTAATGCTTAAATTAATTTCATGTCAGAAAATGTGACCTACCAATTCTGGTAGATTTTTTTTTTTTTTATGCATTTAGCAGACGCTTTTATCCAAAGCGACTTACAGTGCATTCAAGCTATCTTTTTTTTTTTACCTATCATGGTTAAATAAAATATTTTCTTATTACCTATATAGATGTTCTCGGGATTCCCAATGAGATCGTTTGTGATCAGACAATCGTAAACTGATGCAAATTACAGTGTCATATGCCATAACATTTATTTACCTAATCTCTCACATTTTAGCGACTCCGGCAAATCAGCTGTTCTCCCGTAGTAGACCGTTAAAAGTAGAACGTCACAAAGTAGCAGTTAAATTCAAGCTTTCGCAATATAACGCCAGAATGGCGTTGCCGTTCCACCAGAGGCTGTTCGGTCTGAAAGGTGCCCAGTGACGGATGGTGTAGCAATATTGTTGTCCGGGTGGAAATTGGGACAAATTCGGGAGAAAGGTCGGCCCAGGAGATTTTCGGGAGGGGCTTTGAAATTCGGGAGTCTCCCGGAAAAATCAGGAGGGTTGGCATGTATGCTCTCTCACACTGTGATCTGTGCTGAATCTGTTCATCTGAGCTCTGGTGTGCTCCACAGGGAGGAAAGGAGTTTCTGATGCGTGCACACTTCTGTCTGCCGAGTGTAGAGAACGACGAGCTCGAGGGAAGACCTCCGATCACCGTCAAGTTTGAGATCCCGTATTTCACCGTGTCTGGCATTCAGGTGACTTCACATGTGTTCTACCATCTCCCTGTTTACACTCGTGTCATCGTGTTAAAGATCTGAAGTGAGAGTGTGTGATCAGTTCTGTAACTCATGTCAGATCTGTTCAATGAAAGGTGCGGTACATGAAGATCATTGAGAAGAGCGGCTATCAGGCTCTGCCGTGGGTCCGCTACATCACTCAGAGCGGAGGTGAGCGCCGGTTTACACACACTTAACAAGCCAGGGATTTTAATATGGTTTATATTTGATTAGGCCTTCTAATTCATGCAAACAGGCAAGCATGTGTAACATGCATATTTTCAGTCATTTAAAGGGGTCCAATTATGTTCTTTTTACAATCAAGTCTTGTTTCGAAGAGCAAATTATTTTACACATATTTTTCATTATTACAACACCTCTCTCTAGTCTGGCATGAACGCTCCAATAGTTCTGTGATTGGTCAGCTGGGCCGGTGTGCGCGCTGTGATTGGTCACCTGGGCTGATGTCACAGATCCCGGAAGATATGCATTGTAGTCCATAACGAGACTTTAAGCTTTGTCAATTTACAGACCTTTTTTATGCTCAATTGGCAACATTACAGACTAACTAAAATTGAAAACGTGAATAAGCATAATAGCACCACTTTAAACTAAATATGTAGACAGAAACACACTAAATAAAATGTAAATGAATAATATAAAGAAAGAAAAAAAGGGCTGTATCAATCAAAACTCATTGCTTTGACCATTAGTGCAATACTTCTCCTACCTTACCTCATAATTACAACATAGAACAAATTGCAAAAAAAAAAAAGAAAAGGAAAAAACACTAAGAATATTCTCCATCTCTCACAAAGAATGTTTTCTAAAAGACTGTGTTGGGCAGTGCAGCAGATCAGGAGATGATGGGGATAATTATCATCATTTATTCATATCTGCATGTGTTTTCAGATTACCAGCTGAGGACAAACAGCTAAAGACTGCAGCTGAGAACGGCACCGCAAGTTCTTGGAGGAATTTTATGAAATGTTTCTGTGTTTTAGTTGATTTTATCCTGTCAGAATTTCAAAAGCTTATTGTATAAATTGAAGTTGAATGGAAGTAAACTCAGCATTTCAATCACAATGTATTTTCAAGTGCTTTTTGCACCAAATCATGGGATATGTTGTCAATCATTTCTGTTTAATATTAATAATAAATTGAATATCATATCAATATATTTGTCCTGAAATTACTGCTATATACCTGTTTATCATTCCTGATGATGACATATGAATGTGTGTCATGCGTCGCGCTCTCTCTCTCTCTCTCTCTCTCTCTCTCTCTCTCTCTCTCTCTCTCTCTCTCTCTCTCTCTCTCTCTCTCAGAGTGAATAAACGCAACTGTTTACAAACAAACCTTCTCAAATCGCCCGCCTTCTACTTCCTCATTGGTCGCTGGCTATCAGCACTCCTCCCTTTTATCCAATTATGGCAGCCGTGTTGCTGTGTGTGAGCGCTGATTGGCTGCGGCGCTGTTGTCGCATGTGACGGCGCTCAGCGCGTTTATTTCTGATTGTTTTGACGGATTCGAGTTAACAGATAAACAGCTAACGGTCGTTCATCCACGGACTCGACGGAGGGACACACGGTAAGCGCTTCACATGCTGTTCGTGCTGAATGAGGTGCGCGGATGAGGAAGAGCTCCGGAGGATGGGTGTGGACGGGTTCGGCTTCGGGAGGAGCTTCGGTGCGGGGGGTGCTGCAGGATCACCGGGGGGATCCCGACACACTCAATGAGCTCGGGAAAACCGCGCTGCAGTTCAAGTGTGTGTGTGTGTGTGTGTGTGTGTGCGTGCTGCAGGTGATGATGATGATGATGTGTGTCTGTGCTGCAGGTGAAGTGTGTGTGTGTGTGTGTGTCTGTGCTGCAGGTGAAGTGTGTGTGTGTGTGTGTGTCTGTGCTGCAGGTGAAGTGTGTGTGTGTGTGTGTGTCTGTGCTGCAGGTGAAGTGTGTGTGTGTGTGTGTGTCTGTGCTGCAGGTGAAGTGTGTGTGTGTGTGTGTCTGTGCTGCAGGTGAAGTGTGTGTGTGTGTGTGTGTGTGTGTCTGTGCTGCAGGTGATGATGATGATGATGTGTGTCTGTGCTGCAGGTGAAGTGTGTGTGTGTGTGTGCGTGCTGCAGGTGATGATGATGATGATGTGTGTCTGTGCTGCAGGTGAAGTGTGTGTGTGTGTGTGTGTCTGTGCTGCAGGTGAAGTGTGTGTGTGTGTGTGTGTCTGTGCTGCAGGTGAAGTGTGTGTGTGTGTGTGTGTCTGTGCTGCAGGTGAAGTGTGTGTGTGTGTGTGTGTCTGTGCTGCAGGTGAAGTGTGTGTGTGTGTGTGTGTCTGTGCTGCAGGTGAAGTGTGTGTGTGTGTGTGTCTGTGCTGCAGGTGAAGTGTGTGTGTGTGTGTGTGTGTGTGTCTGTGCTGCAGGTGATGATGATGATGATGTGTGTCTGTGCTGCAGGTGAAGTGTGTGTGTGTGTGTGTGTCTGTGCTGCAGGTGAAGTGTGTGTGTGTGTGTGTGTGTGTCTGTGCTGCAGGTGAAGTGTGTGTGTGTGTGTGTCTGTGCTGCAGGTGAAGTGTGTGTGTGTGTGTGTGTGTGTCTGTGCTGCAGGTGAAGTGTGTGTGTGTGTGTGTCTGTGCTGCAGGTGAAGTGTGTGTGTGTGTGTGTGTCTGTGCTGCAGGTGAAGTGTGTGTGTGTGTGTGTCTGTGCTGCAGGTGAAGTGTGTGTGTCTGTGTCTGTGCTGCAGGTGAAGTGTGTGTGTGTTTGCTGCAGGTGAAGTGTGTGTGTGTGTGTGTCTGTGTCTGTGCTGCAGGTGAAGTGTGTGTGTGTGTGTGTGTCTGTGTCTGTGCTGCAGGTGAAGTGTGTGTGTGTGTCTGTCTGTGCTGCAGGTGAAGTGTGTGTGTGTGTCTGTCTGTGCTGCAGGTGAAGTGTGTGTGTGTGTCTGTGCTGCAGGTGAAGTGTGTGTGTGTGTGTGTGTCTGTGCTGCAGGTGAAGTGTGTGTGTGTGTGTGTGTGTCTGTGCTGCAGGTGAAGTGTGTGTGTGTGTGTGTGTGTCTGTGCTGCAGATGAAGTGTGTGTGTGTGTGCTGCAGGTGAAGTGTGTGTGTGTGTGTCTGTCTGTGCTGCAGGTGAAGTGTGTGTCCCCGAGGGTCACAGGGATGTGGTGGAGCACCTGGCCCCGCTCTCGGACCTGGGGTCACTGGGACAGCCGTGGGGTCACCGCTCTGGACGCTCGCTCTCTGGAGATGGAGGAGCTGTTTGAGCGTCTGATGGGAACCAGTTCACACTGAAGAACTGTACGTTTCGCTTCATGTGTT
Organism: Carassius gibelio; assembly: GCF_023724105.1. Lineage (NCBI taxonomy): Eukaryota > Metazoa > Chordata > Actinopteri > Cypriniformes > Cyprinidae > Carassius > Carassius gibelio. The sequence continues at coordinate 4,593,009 of NC_068376.1, read as the reverse complement.
TGTGAGTTCTCGCGGCTCATTAGCAGCGGCTCTGCAGGAACACCTGTAAATAACACTTTCTTTACTATCTTACAAAACATTTTCATGCAGAAACTTGAACTGTTAAGTTTTATTCTGGTAAAATTATTTCACTGATGAATTTTCTCTTTGTGTAAGTTTGGTAGGACTGTTTTGCAGGTTTAACTATACTCCTGCAGATGAGCTGAAGGTGACCCTCGACACAGGACTGTGTGTCTCTGTTCAAGACTAACATTGTGTTGTGACAGAGCTTCGCTTTGAGCAGAAACTCTGTTTTACAGCTCTGAGAGGACACGGACACAATGGAGGTTTTGTTTGCTCGCTGCATTCAGGCAAAAACCTGAATCTGCTGCAGGATATCGAGTGTTTCAGGCCAGTTTATTTTAATGAGTGATTCTCTGTAACACATGAGTTAGTTCTAGAAGATCAGTCTAACACCTGTTATATACAGGTGCTGGTCATATAATTAGAATATCATCAAAAAGTTGATTTCGTTCACTAACTTATATATTATATTCATTCATTACACACAGACTGATATATTTCAAATATTTATTTCTTTTAATTTTGATGATTATAACTGACAACTAAGGAAAATTCAGTATCTCAGAAAATTAGAATATTGTGAAAAGGTTCAATACTGAAGACAGCTGGTGCCACACTGTAATCAGATAATTAACTCAAAACACCTGCAAAGCCTTTAAATGATCTCTCAGTCAGGTTCTGTAGGCTACACAATCATGGGGAAGACAAAACTCATTCAAAAATGTGGGGGAGATTCACAAAGAGTGGACTGCAGCTGGAGTCAGTGCTTCAAGAACCACTACACACAGACGTATGCAAGACATGGTTTCAGCTTCACATTCCTTGTGTCAAGCCACTCTTGAACAACAGACAGCGTCAGAAGCGTCTCGCTTCATACAGGACTGGACTGCTGCTGAGTGCTCCACAGTTATGTTCTCTGAGGAAAGTATATTGAGCATTTCATTTGGAAATCAGGGTCCCAGAGTCTGGAGGAAGAGAGGAGAGGCACACAATCCACGTTGCTTGAGATCCAGTGTAAAGTTTCCACAGTCAGTGATGGTTTGGGGTGTCATGTCATCTGCTGGTGTTGGTCCACTGTGTTTTCTAAGGTCGAAGGTCAACACAGCCATAAACCAGGAAGTTTTAGAGCACTTCCTGCTTCCTGCTGCTGACCAACTTTATGGAGATGCAGATTTCATTCTCCAACAGGACTCTGCACCTGCACACAGAGCCAAAGCTTCCAGTACCTGGTTTAAGGACCATGGTATCCCTGTTCTTAATTGGCCAGAAAACTCACCTGACCTTAACCCCAGAGAGAATCTGTGTGGTATTGTGAAGAGGAAGATGTGATATATCAGGCCCAAGAATGCAGAAGAGCTGAAGGCCACTATCAGAGACACCTGGTCTCTCATAACACCTGAGCAGTGCCACAGACTGATCCACTCCATGCCACGCCGCATTGCTGCAGTCATTCAGACACAAGAGCCACAACTAAGTATTGAGTGCTGTATATGATCATACTTTTCATTTTTATACTTTTCAGTTGGCCAAGATTTCTAAAAATCCTTTCTATTGGTCTAAATTTATGTTCTAATTTTCTTTTCTGAGATACTGAATTTGGGATTCTCCTTAGTTGCCAGTTATAAACATTTGAAATATATCAGTCTGTGTGTAATGAATGAATATAACATACAAGCTTCACTTTTCGAATGGAATTAGTGAAATAAATCAACTTTTTGACGATATTCTAATTATTTGACCAGCACCTGTAAAACATACGTGTTTGAGATCCACAGACAGCGAGAGTTAATCATCCTCAGAGAAACTCTTCAGGGATGAAAGCATTAACTCAGATCAGTTTACACCTGACCATATCATCTCAACAAAAACATCTAATATTCATAACATCAGATTCTTTGTTGAGTACATTTGCACATTCATGTTCCCATATACACACATGTACAGAATGGTTTCTAGTTCCCAGCATGCTTTGCTTCTGACCGTTAAAGGAGAGTGAAAATTATAAAGTTAAGTGATATTTCATGTGTTTTGCTCAATATTATTATAGCAGGAGGTCTGTTAGTGTTTAATGTTGGATTATTTTGAAATTTAGACCATTAAGTCTGTGTTACAAGCAAATATATTGTTACATATTTCTCAACATATAAAAATATTATTTAATATATTGATAATTCATATATTAAGAAATATGTTTTGTCTGGACATCCACAGTCTTGCTACTAACAAAAGAAGTGCAGCCTTTCGCTAGTGATTTTACTGATTTGATGAATTTAGCTAAATATGATCACTGAATGATGCAGATGTAATGCTGCCGGTGATCATGACCCAGAACACATCTTTTTCATCCTCACACACGGAGCAATCACTGGAGCTTCAGACGATTCAAGCCTCGCTGGTTAGTCAAGTTAACTTCAGATGCTGTAAATATTTAAAACCATTTGAATATTCTGATAAAATTTTTTGCCTGTAATATTCAGTCACAACTACATTATACTCTAGGAGACACAGTTCTTGATTGTGCTGACTTAGACATCTCAGCTCAGGAGGTTACTGAAGGATTTGTGACTGTGTGTGTGTGTGTGTGTTCTCGTCATTGGCCAATCGGTGTTGTTGTGACATCATTTCCTGCAGCTCGAGAGTCACATGACATTCACAGCTCAGGAGGTTGGCTGAACCTAACGTCCATGAGTGAGGTTTTCTAATTGTGTACTTCACGAGATGAAAAGGAATGTTAACAGGTATAAAGGTAAAGCTCCACACACACACACACACACACACACCTGTGGACATGTCCTCTGGCTCAGACACACCCACCTTCAGTGAACAACTCACAAAGGCTTCATTGTTTAGAAAAGTTTTTGCTTTAAGAGCTGTGTCTGCTGTTATGAAGAAAAGCAGCATTAATTTCTATTTATTCAGATATTACGGTTTAAACACCCGAGTGAACTTCCTTCAATAGATCTGAGCTTATATACTTCAAACAAACAAAACAAAACAATATATATATATATATATATGTATGTATGTATGTATGTATGTATGTATATGTGTGTTTTTTTTTTTTGTAAATACAGAATCAGCTGGGTCAAAGGGACCCACAATGCATCTGGACTGATGTCATCTATTCTCGTGTTCAGCTTCCTGTCGTGTCAATATCGTGTCTATAGTGTTCACTGTATTTATTACAGAGTTTAGTCATAAACCCTAAATCACAACATTACAAACCTTGAGTCAGAAATATAAAGTACAAAAAAGGTACAAGGCTGTATTTAACGACTTTAATGAAGGAAAGAACTACAATCCCATGAACCATTGCAAATTTCAATCTAATTAAAAATTACTAAAACGGTTTATTTAAAGATGTTAATTGTGCATTTATAAACAACATATTGTATGTTCATTGCAGAATAAGCACGTATGCAGAAAGAGCGTGGAGAGGGGATTTTGTGCTTCATTGTGAGAGTGGGCGGAGCCTAAGAGTGATTCACTGATTGGTGTCAAGATTTATTTGCAGAATCAGGGTTAAATCATGGTTTTGTTTTTGTCTAGGTTTTTCTTTCTTTAGCGTTAAACTTCCTAAAAAAGTTAAAATATTTAGTTTCAACTAAAGCATAACCCATCTATCAATAAACGTGTCTTTAACACTTTATAAATTACTGTTGAAATTCCCAGATGGCAAAAGTTGAGGTCCAAACGTAATCAAACACCTGAAGCACAGAATGAAAGTCTCCAGGAACACTTGATCATTGTTGGATCTGAACTGAAGGTAGTTGTCCAGGATCTGGATTATTTTACATTATGTGTGGAGATAGGGTTTGCTGTAATCAGTGCATGTTAATGAGCTCATATAATCAATGTCATCAAGTAAATCAGCTATATTTGTTCAAAGCATAAGAGCAGCGCTCCAGGGCTGTGATTATCTGTGCTTCATCCTGTCCTTCACGTCTGGAGGCAGAAGGTCCATCAGACTGTCCTCCACGATCACAGCGGTCAGTTTGAGCGAGACACAGTCGGCGATCTCCACAGGCAGAGACTCCAGACGGTTTCCCTTCAGCTCCAGCCGAAGCAGCTGAGCCAGATTCCCGACCCGAGGAGACAGCGAGGAGATGCTGTTATTCCCCAGCGCCAGCACCTTCAGCCTCTTACAGGAGAACAGCTCCTCGGGGAGACTCTCCAGAGAGTTAAAGGCCAGCGAGAGGAACTGCAGACTCTGAAGGATGCCGATCTCCGAGGGCAGAGACGCCAGCTGGTTGTGGGAAAGGTCCAGGTGTCGGAGTTTGGTGCAGTAACAGAGGCGCGGCGGAAGACTGCGGATCTTGTTCCAGCTGAGGTCCAGTGTCTCCAGGGCGCGGAGCTTGCTGATGTGCTCGGGGATGTAGGAGATGTGGTTGTGCCAGAGCTTGAGGACGGTCAGACGACGACAGTGCTGCAGACTCAAGATCTCTTCCACGGTGGTGAGGCGGTTCTCTCGAAGGTCCAGCTCCTGCAGGAGGGACAGGCTGAAGACGGCGCTGGGGATCCGCTCCAGACCGCAGCCCGTCAGCTCCAGAGCGCTCAGGTTCACCAGCTTCTTCAGACTGTTGTAGACCTGGAGTCTGGTTCCCTCGTTGTGAACGCACAGTCGCAGGAGCTGACCGCAAACATCCACAACACTGGGCGGGATCTTGGTCAGCTTGCAGCGTAAGGTCAGCAGGCGCAGGTTCTTCAGCTCACGTAAAGAGTCGAGCGCCGGACCGCGGGAGAACTCACTGCTCAGAGCGCCGCTCAGGTGAAGCTCCTCCAGACTCTGTAAGCTGTACATCCACAGCGGAACCTGCTCCGGGCCCTCGAAGCCCAACCGCAGAACCTTCAGGTTCTCACGCAGATGACTGAGGGCCTCCAGCTGGAGCTTGGCCGGACTGTGGATCAACACCATCTCCTGTAAGGCTGGAAGCTGTGATACGGTTCCTGGGATCGTCACGTTACTGATCAGCTCCAGTTTGAGCGACTGGACCTCGGAGATCTCAAAGACAGTGTCGGGTAACCCTGGGAGCAGGAACAGAGCGAGCTCCAGCCTCTCGGAGGCGTTGCGTGACAGACGAGCGCGGAGTTTATCGGCCGTCCACTCCAGGTTGAGGTTGAGCTGCCGTAAGCGACATTCACTGACCTCCGAGAGGAAGACGGCGAAGCGTTTGGAGTACAGGGCGTCGTACTGATCACTGAGGTGCAGCAGAAACGCAAAGTCATTTTTAACATCCGGGATGTCGTTTATTCCCGTCTCCAAGCGCACCGCCTCAAAGGAATACTCTTTCAGCGGTCGGTGAAACAGCCAGTAAAGTGAATAAACGCACAGCAGTCCGTACACTCCCACGAAGCAGATGTAGCAGTAGGCTAATTTAGAGAACAGGTGTGCTTTATTGTAGTTACAGCAGAACACACTGAACCCCGTCAGATCTGGAGGCACCGAGCACATCACCACGATCTGGATGTTAGGGACCAGTGCCACGCTGTAAACTGTGATCAGAGCGAATTTGAAGACCTTCAGCGCCGTCTGCAGCACGTACATGAAGTAAAGCAGATCCGCCGCCTCCACGTGTGTCCGAAACTTACGGACTTTCTCAAACAGGGCCTTGGCCTGCTCACCTTCCTTCTTATCCAAGAGCGACGCGGTCGGCTGCGGTTCTGCTGATTTCTGCTCCGAGCCGGACTTTATGGAAGATCGGATCAGAGACACCATGTCGTCGTTGTTGTCTGCGGCTGATTTGGTCATTGTGTTCTTCCTCCACACGACCATCCTCTCCTCTCGCCGTTCTTCATAGACTTCGCTGATGGCTCTCGTGGTCCAGGGAGAGTCGAAGCACTTCCCCAGTATGGTCACAAACAGCTCGATCTTAGACGACGTTCCTGGGAACTTGAACCAGAAGCTGCTGGCCACCATGAAGATCATGCTGTGGATGACCACTAGGTAAGGGAAGTACTTTCCGTACCAGTGCACGGCCCGTTCGTAGCAGAAGTGGTTGACAAACTCGTACTGGTGGATATCCAGACCGTTCTTCCGGCCGAACACCTCCACGACGTCCGGACCGAGGTGTTTGGTGATGGAGAACTCCCACAGACTCTGGTTCTCCTGCCGCAGGTGACTGCAGTCTCGCTCTCCGCCGGAGAGATCCGGGAATCGGTTCGGCAGACAAGATATCTTGTCTTGGGTCAGCTGCGGAGAGATGAAGATTGTCTAAGCATCAGTGAACATTTACACTGCAAACACCTGCATGTGTCTGGAGCTGACAGCAGGACACAGCTGGCGGCAAATAAAAGGAAGAATGGAGGATCAGTATCTCAACAGGAGCCTGACGGCAAACACACCGCAGACACACATTATCTAATCAGCTAAAGCTCTTGGCTAATCCCTTCTCTTTACTGCACACGTTCCTGATCAGAAGTTCCCCGCGGAGCACTCAGTTTTTGAATGCAATGTCTCAAACACGTTTTTTTGATAATTCAATTCCACAATTTTTTGTGGGTGAAATATTATATATTAATATAAATATTATCAGTGCTGCTAACTCCTTACGCTGGGAGTGTCCATTCAAAATGGTACAAAATATTAATTTGTCAACACATCCCCATGTAGAGTTTTGACATTTAATTATGTTTGTTTTACATCCATTTAAACGTCATCCTTGTGTGAAAATGCCTTTTGCTCGTGCCTGACAACACACACAAAAATATGCACTTTTCTAAGGAATATTTAACATTAAAATGAAAATTCTCACAGTGAAGGAAAATATATATTAAACTACATTTCAGTCTGTTCATTTTCATATGGCTTCAGAAGTCTCTGAATAAAGTGCGTGTCATATTCACGACTGTTGTTATACATTTATGATACTTTGATGGTGTTTGTTGTGTAGTCTGGCAGTAAAAATCACTGTCCACTGTCAGAGAACATTGATGACACGGTTTCATTTCCATGTGAACTACTTCTTCTCAGTCACTGATTAACAGCCTCAGGAAGTCTTGTGTGACACAGACTCTTAAGGAGACTCTGAGGTTATGTTCATCATGTTCTCTGGTGTCCGGATCGGACGGATGTCCCACCTGAAGCGTGCAGCCGAACACCCCGATCATCAGCATGGTGATGCCCAGATACTCCGACAGGACGTCCCACCAGGGCTTCAGCACCCGGAACTGAGGGTTCTGCTCCGATGTGATGCTCCGGAACTCATTCACAGGAATCATCTCCACACCTGCCAGACAAACACAGATCCACTCTTAACTGTTAGGAAAATATCACAAGTAATTATAATGCTTTGCCTAATACTGACATAATGAAGTTGAGCAAACCTGATTAGTCCTTAGCTGAGGTTTTAATCATCTGCGACATTGATGAACTCAGCACCACGTGACACTTTCAACAGTTTCTGCGAAGTTTTTTCTTTTCAGTAATTATGTTGACTTTCCCCACTCAACCAGAGACTGTTCCAGTAATATCACTACTGACCACAGGTGACCAGATGCATGTGTTCGGATTGCAGTATTGTTGGTAGTTCACAGATAAACCGATCTAAAGCAGAGTCGCAGCTGTGTCAGTGTCTGGAGCTGAACTCACCTGTTCCTCAGCACCTGCACCCGGAAACAGACTCTGTCCCGCGACTCGAAGCCTTTCTACAGCGAGAGATCCTCGAAGCGCCTCCCAGAAGAACAAGTTTCATCAGGACAACTCAATGAGTCAGACACCAGCAACAATCCTTATATACTTCTCATAAACGCGATTAAACAGCCCTGTCACTACAGGTCCATATTCAGCCTTCTTCATATTTCACTGTCTTTTTTTTCTGTCTACTTTGGCATTCCGTTGTGAAGTGTTCAGTGCACGCGCAAACATTAAATCCCTTGTAACAGCGCTGTGCGCGTGCACTGGGTAAACAGGTTCTGTTGAGCTTCAGTCTTCAGTAATAATGGAATATCATCACAAACGACTCACGAGGTCATCTTATATCTCCTTATTAGTTATTAATTAGACAAATCACGTTTATGTTTTAATCGGAGGACACTCGAAACATTTTAGTTTCAATCGCTGAATGTTTTTGGTAACCTTAACCTCATTTTTCAGAATCTGTATGTCCAGCCATAATTTGTCATTGTTTAAATCTTTTATAATTATAATCAATATTCGCGCGCTTTCATGGCGTTCCCGCGCTTGGTGTTTTGGCGCCACCGCGCGAATGAATCACAACACAAACTAATGCAAGAAACGTACGCTTTTAATATACAATGTTTGTACAATGTATTCGTTGCTGTAAAATTTACAAGGCAGACTTTAAATAAACCTGTATACTTAATTTTGAATGATGAAAAGGAAAAACGCATCCCTTTTGAAACAAAAAGCTTAATTTGTAAAAAAAAAAAAAAGAAATAAAAAAAAGAGCCCGAGTTCAGTCCATTGAGAACAAACAGGAGTCAATCATTAATAGCAAAGGGACAATATTTCAAATAAATAAAAGAAAAAACAGACTTCATGCAATACCAACGTACAAAATCCCTGGATAAGCAGCTTAAATTGGTTTTACAAATACATCATTTCATCAGCCTGTGAAAATCATCTTTCATTTGGGAGAAAAAACAATGTTGGCATCAAACACCTTTGTAGGCTGGAATTCAGTTAGATAAATCTGGAAACGCTTCACAGCTCATTCTGTTAGTAAAAATGATCGTGTATGTATGTTTGTACATCTCCAGAAGCTCTGAGGCAGATCTTTAGTTTGTTTCACACAAAATCACACCATCAGTTTCAAGAGGGATCGACGTCTGACATGAAAAAGACAAATACAAAAATCATCCGAACAGCTTAATCTGATCCAAACTGCACTGATTAACTGGTGTGAAGTCCAGCAGACATACTGATGCGGCGCTCGTGGCACTTTATTCGGCTCAGACGCCGACAGTGTTTTCACAACATCCTGTTTAGTTCTGCTGCTCGCTGGCTAACCTTCCCTCGACTCCACAAGAGAAACACACATGAAACAGACACAAGACTCTCACGTGCACTGAGCTTCATCAGAACAACAGATGCATTGTGTGCTAATGACACCGGCTGAGAGAGAGAGGGGGGGGGGGGGGGGGGGAGAGAGAGAGGGGGGGGGGAGAGAGAGAGAGAAAGGGGGGGGGCGAGAGAGAGAGAGGGGGGGGGCGAGAGAGAGAGCGAGAGGGAGAGCATTAATGAGCACACACACACACACACAGACAGAGGTGTTTCTAGCTCTTCTGACAGGGGCTCAGGCCCTTCTGGCACGGCTCCATGGTCACTGCCACTCCCACACCGCTGCGGCCGGACGTCATGTTGGTGACCTCGCTCCACGTGTCTGTTTCCGGGTCATAACACTCCACACTGTCCAGAAACGTGTTCCCATCATACCCACCTGCAGACACACAACAAACAAACCAGTCAACGTCTCATAATCAGCACGGAAACTTTCCATCAGCAACGGATGAGGGCTTCGGTAACACTCGACTTAAAGCTTAAATTGTATATATACTGATGATGTACACTGTAATGTATTATCTTTCCATAAATAACTGTAACCAAAGTTAAAATACATGATAATATCTGAGTGTGTTTTATTCTTTCTAAAGGTGTAAGAATGAATATAAATGTATAAATGTAAGATGCAGTTTTTACCGAGCACATAAATGCGTGCGTGGTGCGCCGTTACTCCCAGAGCACTGCGTCTGTGTCTCATGGAAGAGATGAAGCTCCAGACGTCCGTCTCCACATCGTACCGCTCCACAGTGTTCAGCTGATGGGTGCCGTCGTATCCACCCATCACATAGATGCAGTTCCCCAGAGCGCACACGCCTGAACACAGATCACATGACACTCAGAACACGCCTGAACACAGGTCACATGACACTCAGAACACGCCTGAACACAGGTCACATGACACTCAGAACACGCATGAACACTTTATAAAAAAGTACATCTGGATAATCTTCAGTATGACTATCCAAGCATATATCCAGTGAATCGCTTCCATCAACACCTCTAAAGCTTGCACTGACACTTCCTGGATCAACACTGTACTCCATAACATTATGCAGTTTTCATTTACATGCTGTCTGTCGCTGATGAACACATTCTTTTTCATATGCATCTGTTTACATGAGAGATCGCGGTTCCTCCGTCCTGCTCGTGTGTGTTTTGTTCGGGGGTAGAGTTGTGACGTTCGCGAACGAACCGATTCTTTTGAACGGCTCATAAACATGAACGATGGGAGCCGAGTCGCGACTGGAGAGGAGCCGTTCTTTCTATCGTTCTTTTTTCCTATGCGTGTTCATACAAATGAGCTCCTCCAGGAGACAGAACAGTTATAGGGGGAGGGGCGCACCCAGCGCAGGCCAACCCTTTATAGCGTGATGATATTAGTTATTAGTTGTGCATGCATTTACATTGCATTTTGTGTTCATTTAAAACTTATTTTAAAATCATTAAAAATGTTCTTTTGTGATACTGTACTTGTATAGAAATGTTTCACTAAAAGCTGTTTTCCACAGACATTCATTGCAGCCCACTTTGTTATTGTTCATTGACTTGAAGGGGCTGATGTCCTATTTGCAAAGTTTACAGTAGTAATAGTATGTAGACATTTCCATTTTATTTATTCTAATTTTATCTACTTAAAAAAAAAATTAGTTTTCTATCAAAATGTTCTTGTGTGATAATGTTCTTGTGTGGAAGTGTTTGTAGTAAAAGCTGTTTTGCACAGAAATTCATTGCAGCCGGCTTTGTTTTTTATGTTTATTTGTGAGTAGGTATTGTATGAATAACATAAGTCAACGTAGTTTTACACACACACACACACACACACACACACACACACACACACACACTTTGTACTAAAGGTAAATCAAAATAATGATGTCACTGTCTAAGCAGAGGGATTTGTGCAACCCTATGGAATATAGTCGACACATGAGAAATGAGGTAATAATCAATATTTCAGAATAATTCAAACTCAGATATTGGTGTGTGATATCTGAGCTTTAATTATTTGACTACAAATCTCACCTCATAATACCTCCCAGTGATTATTTCCAGGATAAACTGAGATGCTCCCAAGCTGGCTTCTTAAAACTGACTAAATATTTAAAAAGAGCCAAAAGAGCCATTCTTTTGAACGGCTCTTTGAAAGGAACGGATCGCAAAGATCCGGATCCCCTCAAAGAGCCATAAATCCCATCACTATTCGGGGGGTTTTTGTACTCGTTCAGAAGATGTGTAATAGCACCCCCCAGTGTATTACAGTGAAAACACGGGAAGTGTTGTCTTCTAAAAGACCAGATAACTCATCAATGGTGGAGAAAGAGTTAAAGAAAGAGTCTGAAGAACAGTTCAGACACAAGTGTTCATTCTCTCGTCATTTATTCACTGGCCTCGCGCAGGTTTGGGAAGTACACGAGGAAAGTAAACGAGGACAACGGAGCTTTCGACATGAACCATTTGTTGATGCGATGTCTGACCTGCGCCGCTGCGGACCGTGTTCATGGACGCGATGCTCCTCCACTCGTCTCTCTCGGGGTTGTAGCATTCAGCGGAGCTCAGCCGGTGCGTGCCGTCGAACCCCCCCACAGCGTACAGCAGCCGGTTGATCACGGCCACACCGACACCGATCCGCCGCGTCAGCATCGGAGCCACCAGCTGCCAGCAGTCCCTCTCCGGATCATACCTGCGCGCACACACACACACACACACACACAGCTCAACTCACTGGAGCAGGTGAAGTGTAGAGCGGTTTCTGTGAGTACACCAGGAGTGAAACACCGCATCACGAGCTGCACGGGTGTAAATCAGCAGTGTTGGGGGTAACGCATTACAAGAAACACCAGTTACGTAATCAGATTACTAGTAACTACTAAAGTAACGCCTTTTTCATTTACAAGAGTATATCGAAGTTACTTTTTCAAATAAACAACACAAGTTAATTTTTTTCCAATTTATTGATTGACAGCTCTCCTGTCGCCATGTTGAGAGAAATCTGTAGTTCAGTGTTACTCCACAGATTCAGTAGTCCTCAAAATTAATAATAATGCAAATCAGAATATGACGCAAAACTGCAATAAATGTTAAACAACACAAATATTCTTCATGTATTTAATGCCATTCTATAAATCAATGTCTTTGATTTGATAAATCAACCTTTGATGATGCAGTTCAATCATACTAATGAGCAGAAACTACTCTAGACAAACATTTGTGTGTCTTTTATTGCTGTGTGTTGTAATTTCTTCTGAATTCTACTGAACAGATGTAAATTTACTTTCCCTTCAGCCTGAGATGTATTCATTTCCCTTTTGGCGAGAAAACTCTTTTATATTTGCCAAAAATATAAAAACAATTATTTTATTTTAAAAACAAGCAAGCCCTGTCCAGATTTAAAAAGTAATCCAAAAGTAAAGTAACACTACTTTCCATAAAAAGTAACAATGCATTACCTTTAAAAGTAACTTTCCCCAACACTGTTAATCAACATCCCTCTGAAACACGCATATATTTATTTTAATAAATAATTAATAATTAAGTGCACAAAGCTATATTTCAATGTCAGCTTTGTTCGGTTTCGGGCAGGTCTTTACAAAAGCAGTGTTCATTTTTAATTAGTTTTAGTCATAGTTTAGTCTTAATCTACTGTACATTTAATCAGCTAAAATCTACTAGATTTAGTTATGCACTTAAGTATTTTTATTATGAATAAATCATATATGAACCTGATATTAAGGACTGAACATGCAATACAGACACTGTTGTGACACATAACATGTTTTATATTTTTAAATGAAATAAAACCTCTTCTCATAAAGAAACAAAACATGGTCTTCTTTTCAATGAAATAGCACAGTTATGTAATACAGTATATGCATTCTTTGCTAACAACATGCTTCATTAAACTCAATCCTCATCAGGGCTCCTAAAGTGACTCCGTCAAGAGCAGTGAGTGGTTTTCTCTTTCGTTTGTTGCTTGATTAACATTAATGACAAACAACAGCCACGGAATGAGGCTGCTGTCCCTTTAAACCTGGAAACACAGGTGTATTATGCTGTTTACGCTCTGTTAAAGGTACAGCTCACCCAAAAATGAAAATGTGATAATGCATTATTTCCTGCAGAGACAGTTCGGATGCGCTCTGTTCAACATTTTGGTTTTTAATTGCTTGAAATATCATTGGAAACACTTCCAAAATGAAAATACAGTGAACTGCAACATGTGCAGGGCACGTGTGTCATATTATAATGAGATTATTAGCTACTGTTAAATAATGTAAGTGAATCTTTGTTCAGAGCTGGCTATTCTGACTGATCTGACCATCTGGGGTTTGTAGCGAGGATGTATTGCAATAGCAGAAATAATCTACTTCTGTTTTAAGCCGAGAGCCAGTGGATATCAACAAGCACCGAGCAAACTGTGTGCAATGGAAATGCCAAATGCTCTTAATAATGACAATATTTAATGATTTAGACAATAACTCAGGCTATAGTGCTTACATGCTGGACCTCTTATCGCCTTATATATTGTTTTTTACACTGAGTAATGTTGTCCAGTTTATTTATTTGTAAGGCTTCTTTATGTTAGATTTATGTTGAAGTGTTAAATACCTTTTAATGATGAGACTTTTTTGGTAATCAGGCTCTCAAAAATTATGTAAATGTGGATTTAGATTTATCTGTTATCAGCTTTCGGTGAAGAATTATCGGTTTCGGCCGATGTTCATATCAGTGCGTCCCTACTATTTTAGCTCATTATGGAACAGTGACAGGATAAATCAGCGCTCACTAGTCTGTTCTCGATACTGGATGAGGAGCGCTGGTGCTAAACACGGTCTCACCTCTCCACGCTGTTGTGATGGACGCAGCCGTGTGAGCCGCCCACGGCGTAGATCAAGCCGTCGATGACGCCCACACCGATGCGGTTGCGCGGGACACTCATGGGAGCGCAGGGCAGCCAGCAGTTGTTCATGGGGTTGTAACAGTCCAGCATGTTGGAGTCCATGTTTCCGTCCGGAGCGTTGTTCCTGCCGCCCACGGCGTACAGCAGGCCGCTGATGACACAGGCTGCTAAACCGCTGCGGGGCACCTGGAGATCGGCCAGACGCAGCCAGGCTCCGGAGCAGGGCTCGAACGCCTCCAGGTAGCTCAGAGACTGCCGGAAGTATCCGCCCGCCGTGTAGATGAGCTGCGGCACCTTGGGCGTCCGGAGCGGCAGGAGTTTGGTGGGCTTGTGCAGCGTGAGGTCCTGGAAGATCTGGGACAGGTAGTCTTTGCTCTGGGCGTCCCAGTCGAAGCGCTCCAGCTGACGCTGCAGGAAGAGCGGTGTGAGCGAGTGACAGCGGACGGCCTGAAGCAGAGCCTGCACATACGGCCGACGGTTCTCCCGGTCGTACTGGACCCACTCCACACACGCGTGAAACACCTCGGACTCACAGCGCACGTTCAGCTCGTCACGGCTGATCAGAGTCACCAGCTGACAGTGAGACAGGTTGAAGAACTCCTCCTGCGTGGCCACCTGGACACACACACACACACACACACACTCGGGAACAGCTCGAGCGACAGGACACTACCAGTCAAACGATTTCAAACAGTAAGGTTTTAAAGTTTTTAAAGAAGCCTTTTCTGCTCACCAACCCTGCATTAATTTGATCAGAAATACAGAAAAAGCTGTAATATTGTGCAATATTATTCTGATGTAAATCATCTGTTTCCTGTGTGAATCTGTGTTAAAGTGTAATGTATTTCTGTGATGCTCCGCTGTATTTTCAGCATCATTCCTTCAGTCTTCAGAGTCACATGATCTTCAGAAATCATGAACATATGATGATTTATTATTATTATTATTATTGTTGAAAACAGCTAAGTAGAATTTTTTCAGGTTTCTGTTGAACAGAAAGTTCAGAAGAACAGCATTTATCTGAAACAAAAATCTTTTGTAACATTATAAATATCTTTATCATGTTTTTTATTATTTAAAGCATCCTTGCAAAATAAAAGTATTAAATTCTATAATTTATTTCCCATAAATGCTCATACGAACTGTGAGTCTCTGCCGCTGGGCTGTGTGTGTGCATTAGTGTATGTGTGTGTTTGTGTGCGCACGTGTGTGTGTGTACGTGCGTTAGTGTGTGTGCACATGTGTGTGAGTGTGTGTGAGTGAGTGAGTGTTTGTGCGTGCGTGCGTGTGTGTGAGTGAGTGTCTGTGTGTGTGTGAGTATGCGTGTGTGTGTTAGTGTGTGTGAGTATGTGTGTTTGTGCGTGTGTGTTTGTGTGAGTGAGTGAGTGTTTGTGTATGTGTGTGTGTGTGTGTGAGTATGCGTGTGTGTGTTAGTGTGTGTCTGACCTGACTGAAGTTCATGTAGATGTATTCTCTGGCCTTCTGGTGAAGCTCAGTGCAGCTGATCTGCTCGGCGAAGCTGGCGATGCCGATGGCGTTGCTCGGGTCGAGCTGCTGCACCAGAAAATCACAGCAAGCCTTGACCACGCTGTCGATCTGGTACATGACCGCCCCGTTCATCACGTGAATCACACACTTCTCTCCCACAGAGATGCTCGCCGTGTACGCGAACTCGATGAGCCGCCCCATGACCTGAGAGCAGCAGGACACAGTTAGAGACACACAGCGTCAGACACACACAGCTCGAGCTCTTCTGAGATCCGCTCACCTTCGGGTGGATCCCCTCGATGGGCACCACCTCCATCCCACACTCCTTCAGGCCGTTGGTGAACATGGCACGAAACACCGGCGAGGACGAGGCCAGCACCACTTTATGAGCCACGAAGTCCACGGCCTCCAGCTGGTTGTATTTGACCCTCAGCGTGACGTCACACAGCTGGCGCTCCAGACGCAGCTCGTTCATGATGGAGAAGGCGGCGGCCGTGTGGCTCTCCAGCGTGTAGCTGAACACACGGTGACCGTTCCTCTCCGACGGAGTCACCTCCGCCTTACACTCCGTCATCCCGGACGCCGCGTACATGCTCACCGGCCGCGGCTCGGCCCGCACATCCTCGCTCGCCAGCGCAGAGTCTTACGGGACGCTCTTCAGATCAGACACACAGTTATAAAGCCACGCTCACAGAGCTCCTGCTCATTCTCACCCGGCCGCGGTCACAGCTCTGTAAAGATCCTCCCTCGTGTGAATCTGTTAAGACAGATCACTCATGAACCAGGAAGAGCACAGACACAAACGCTCACGTCAGCTCAGAGTCCACCCGGTGTGTCGCTCACATCTTTGAGTCTTCTCCTCAAAGAGACAAGCTTCTAGAGTCTTTCAGATCAGGTCTGTCTGTCTGGAACCAGCGGCTGGACGTCTCTGGAGCGTGAAGACTCTCACACTTCAGCAGGAATCACACGCATCCTTCAGTTTAATGATGTTGATCTGTTTCCTCCGTTCACTCAGAGTCCTGAGGAAAACACACACACACACAATCATAATCACAACTACAGCAGTGACACACACTCAGTCCAGAGTCCTGAGCAACACAAGAACATACGACTGTGTGAGAGTGTGTGTGTGAGTTTCTGTGT
Source organism: Carassius gibelio (assembly GCF_023724105.1). NCBI lineage: Eukaryota > Metazoa > Chordata > Actinopteri > Cypriniformes > Cyprinidae > Carassius > Carassius gibelio. The sequence goes on along the minus strand of NC_068376.1, from coordinate 4,576,396 downwards.
GTATACACTGCACAGGTAAAAACACATGTAACTGCTGCTGCATAAATGACAAACTTCAAAAACGGCACTGAAATGGCAGGGATCAGGACAGATTTAAATTAATATTTGTATTATTTTTTTACTGAGTGAAAGCTGAAAAGTCACGATCTGTTAAATAAATATTTGATAAAGGCTCTAAATTCATAATTTTCTTAGAATCCCTCTTACATATTTTACAGTACACAGAAATAAAACTAGAATCACAAAGTGCAAGTATGAGTCTGAAATATTGACATGTAAACAGTGAGAGGGCCTGGTGTCCCCGGGCTGGAGTTTAAACTCTCCCCGGCTCCGGCGGCTCAAGGCCGGTCTCTCACACAGCCGCACCGCGGCGCTCTACGGACTCTGAAGCTGCAGTCGACGTGTAAACAATTCCGTGCCGAACCGATTACTCAAAAACACCGTCGATTTCACACGCTCGCAAACCTCAACACTTACAAATATCTGGAGAAAAATATAAAACGACTGTAATGACTGTAAAAGTGACAAATACATATCACTGCGATAGACGGAAATATCTTTAAATTTGATCTAAGTTCATAATGATCAGATCCTCTTTTTTAACAAAACAATCCTTCTTCATCATCATCACTATCCATCAGCTGAATAAACCAGAAGCTGTGAAACGAAATAAAAGCGTTTCAATCTCAGCAGAAACACAGTAAACAAAGTCGCTGATGAAAACACTTACAGATCATCGCTGCAGCTCACAGTGAGTGTGTGTGTGTAGGTGTGTGTGAGTGTGTGTTTGTGTGTGTGTGTGTGTGTGTTTCAGAAAGCAGAAACTCAGCGTGACTAAGCACAGCGGAGACACGCGCGCTCCCGAACCCCCGTGCACGCGCAAACAGCGTTTAGGCGCCAATCCATCAATTAATCGATCATAATTATTAAGTGCTCGTCCGCGCAGGATGGAATCTTCAGCTTCTATCAGCTCAGGGCTGTTAATGATAACAATATCCTTAACAACTCGTTTATTAACGAGAGTAACGAGAGTAATATGGCTTTTCTTAGTCTTTATTGTGCTGCGTTCTATTAACTTCAGATAAACTCTGTCATGTAAATCTCACGCTAAACTGGCAAGCCTGCTTGTGATATAAAACAAAGTCTCAGCTTTCAAGTTGTGTAAGTTTTAATATGTAATTCAAACAATAAATGCCGTTTTGGCGCGCTTAATGTAGCGTTACTGGTGTAGCACCTCACAGAGTTGCTACATTGTTTCTTTGATCTCGCCGCCGCGCGGTCACGAGCTTCAGTAAGCGCTCTCTGAATGGGTTAACAGGACAGATGACAGCTTCACTCTACAGGTAATAGCAGCAACTTTTGGTGAACATTAAATTATATTATGCACATTGATTATTACGTCCATGACATTTACAGTATCATTCTATTCTGTAGAGTGATGGAGAGGCAACATTAATATGTTTTTCTTGTATTTAACCCTCAGGTATTCCTTACTTAGGATTTGACCATAGACCTTAACTATTTTTCAAAGCTAATTAAATGTTCTATATTTTAGTTCAGTAACATTTATTTAATATTTTGAGGAGATCGTTTGGTACTAAATACTATTAGTGCAATAATTATGGTCCACTATTAATGACCACTTCTAAAGTCTAATGGTTCTATTATTTATATTACAATTAGTGTAGTACACTGTAAAAAATAAGTGTAATTTTAACTGTAAAATTTTGTAAAAACGCTACGGAAAAAAACTGATAATAGGTTAACAGTAAGTTCCCGTACTATATACAGGGAAAAACTGTAAAAGATCTAACAAAGCATTTAATGTAAATTTACAGTAAAATTCTGTTAATTATACAGCTTTTAGAAGTAAAAAAAGAACAAATCAATGTATAATTTACAGTCTAAAACTGTAAACTGATATTCCCAGAATTCCCTGCGTGACACTCCACGTTTGAAAGTATTTTGCTTAAATAATCATGTTTTTAAATAGTTCTTGTTATCAGTTATGTACATTTGAGCTTTATGTTACATCTTCTGTTGCTTAATGAAAGTTTTTTGCATTATTTAAGTATCACGTGTGTTACCATGATGGTGTTTTGTGTTTCCATAAATGTGCACCTTCTATATGTTAATATATACTTCTGCTTGTGGTGAAGCTACTTGTGATGAGCTTTGATACTTCATGTGGCTTTCTCTTATACAGTACCATCTTTATTATTATGGTGGTTGTCAGTATTTTCAAGGTACAAAACAGATTTAATTTTGTGTGTTGTTGAATTTACTGGTTTATATTCACATTTTCTTGTTTGTAAATTACAGCTTTATATTGTAAAATTAACAGTTTTTGACGTAAATGTGTTTACAGTTTTCTGTATTTTTACAAAATTATTCTGGCAACCACAGCTGCCAAAAAGTTTTTGTAAAAACAACAAGAAATTTTTTACAGTGTAGGACTGTGTAAGGTTTAAGAGGCAAATTAGAGCCATTTTTTTATTGTAATGCCATGGTATTGTACCTGTATGGCTCTGTAATAAATATACATGTATCTACTAGTCTAGTCTCTCAAAAGAGTATTGCATGTCATACCTGCTTACTTATTTTTATGTTTTGCATTTAAATATATATTTAGACATGATTAAACACTAGTGTTTTCAAATGTGAAATTTAAAAAGTTAATAAATTACATATTCTTTTAAATTAAATTTAGTTTAAATTTTATTAAAAAGTACACAGGTGAATATTAATAAAAACAAGCAAATACATAATTTAACCAAAGAAACGCTTAAAATTGTGTTAAAATGGCATTCAGCTGCATTCACTTCACTTACACAGTATATACATATGTATTGACATTGAAGTGAGATTATTACAGTGTTATTACAGTGGTTCCTGGAGAACCCCCAACACTGCACATTTTAGATGTATTTCTATTCAAACACTCAGATGTGTGTGTCAGATAACACCAGAAGCGTGCAGTGCTGGGGGTTCTCTAGGACCAGAACTGGGAACCACTGATATATTATGTATAAAATTAATAGGCTTTGTAGTGCTCAAGTTGGAAAATACATTTAGTTCCCAATTTAAGTGAACCTTAGTTCCCAGGAATACTTCAAGATGGATTAAAATTCTGATAAATACAAGAAAAGATGAGATATAAACACATGACTATGAGTGAAATGTAGAAGTGTGTTAAACTCAATAATAAAACACGTTCCTTGTGTCGAGCACTAGGTGTCGCTGCAGGTCATCGAGTGGACTGTGAGGAACCCGGATGAGGCTGTTCTTCTGGATATATACAGATATTGTGTGACTCTTGACTGGCACGTGCTGTTTCTTCTTTAAGAGCTACTGTTACTGTAGATGAGTAGGGTTTAAAAAGGATTAAAAACACGCAGATATCTATTATTTATCTATTCATTTTTATCTATTATTAGCCTTTATCAGCAGTATGATGAAGGAAGCCTTAACTACAGTCACTCATGTCCAAAAGTTTTGGTAGTGACAAATTTTGTGTTTTGCAAAGTTTGCTGCTTCAGTGTTTGTAGATCATTTTTCCAAATGTTTATATGGTTAACTGAAAAACAATGATAAGCATATCATAAGTTTTAACAGCTTTTATTGGCAAAAATATATAATGAGTCAGAGTCAGTATTAAGAGTGTTGACTCATGTTCTTCATAACCTCTGTCATGCTGTATGTTAGCTTCTGAGCCAGATCCTGACCGATGGCCACCCATTCTTGTCTTATTACTTCTCAGAGTTGATCACAGTTTGTGTGCTTCTGCTTGACTCACCTTCTGAGGATCTGACCAGGTTCACCACTGGATTTAGATCTGAAGAGTTAGTTGCCTGGTGTTACGTCCTGTGACGTAGGTTGTACTGTTCTGGGGTCAGAGCTTTTGTTTGTTCTCAGTCATCTTTTCTCTCCTGTGCTGTGCTGATAGGAGCTGATTACTGACATCTGATACTCGTGATGACCAATCAACTCATACACTGGCTCCTCCAGAGAGAGGAACCAGCTATAAAAGCACCGAGAAAGCACAGTTGGAGGAAAGGAGAAAGATTGAGCCATCTCCCTCTCTGCAGCCCCAGACTAGTGTTGTGGTTTTGGTACTGTTGTTAGTTGATGCCTAATGCCAATTTTGTGCTAGAGTTTCAGTTTGTGTACTGTTGCTTTGCTGCTCCCACCTAGACTGTTGAACTCCACTCAATATTGCTAATACTTCTGTAGTCCTGTCTTTAATATTTAAGTTGTCTACTTTATAACTTGTAGGGAGGAGGGTCCCCATTTCTTTTAACTCCTTTTCTCCTGTTTTTTTGGAAAAGTTAGGTAGTTAAGGAAGTATATTGTCTTTTTGTTATTTATTTTTCCCTGTGCTAGGTAAGTTAGTTTCAAAATGGAGTAAGCTGCTGTTTTGTTTGTTATTTTGGCTATGCCCCCTCCTGAAGCCTGTTTGCTTTGTTCTTGCTACTCCTGCATGTATTAAAGAAGTATAATAAATCAAATTATAGTGGATCCTTTGGTGGTTGGCAGTGTTCTTCAGAGCTGGGACTGGGACCAGAGGCTCCATGTGGATTTTCCTTTTCTTTGTTACGTATTCCTCCATTCCCCTAGACTAGTTAAAGAGTGGGAACGTAACACCTGGCCACGGATTCAAAATGTCATTATAATGATCTTCAAGCCACTTCTTAATCACTCCTGCATTGTGACATGTGCTCCATCATGCTGGATTGCTCATGGACCGTTGGAAGAAGTTGCTCTTGCAGGACGTTCTGATACCATTCTTTATTCATGGCAGTGTTTGTGGGCAGAATTATGAGAGAGCCACTCCCTGGGTTGAGAAGCGACCCCACACGTGGATGAAGTGTCTTCTTCACTGCTCTTCTTGAACCAGGCCGTTGTCCAGAAGTCTTGTCCTCACGGTGTGTCCAGATGTTCTCACACAAACCTGAAGCTCTTCATGAGCAAGCTCAGCTCTGCTGGAGACACGACTCTGGAGCGGACTCCTCAGAGACGCTTCTGACCCTTGCTGGACACTCTGGGACGTCCTGAAGACTTCTTCACTGCAGTCAAACATCTCTTCTTGAAGTTCTTGATGATCCGGTAAATGGTTCTCTCAGGTGCAATATTCTTTGTAGCAATTTCCTGCATTTTGATGCAGAGAGATGATGGCTGCACGTGTTTCTTTGGAGGTAAGCATTGCTAACAACAACAACACAACGATTGGAAACGCTTCTTCTCTTCTTTTATAACAATCTGTCTGCTCTTACAGTTTAATTAGTATGATAGTGATTACCTGACCAATACTCACTCACACTTTCACATGCGCTGCTGATATGATTAGTTAATGTTAGCTGTTCATTTTGTGTCAGGATTGAAAAACAGTCAATTGGTTTTTTGTTTTTGTTTTTTTGTAAAAAGTGATTTTTTTTGGTCAATCTCATACATATATAGAGCTGCTTCAGAATTAATGACTTATTAATCTTCTGCCCTCATAAAGCCCCTATTCTAATTCTGTATAAATTCTATATATAATCATCCGAAGCTTCAGTTCTGGCCAATGATGACATATGTGTGTGTGTGTGTGTGTGAGAGAGAGAGAGAGAGAGAGAGAGAGAGAGTGTGTGTAAATGCACAAAGTTTCCTGTGAGGGTTAGGGTTAGGTGTAGGGCCATAGAATATACAGTTTGTACAGTATAAAAACCATTACACCTGTGGGATTGAGACTTTGGTACTGGACTGAGAACACAACACACTGGGTATACATACACTTTTCATACAACAACACATATTAATTTTGCGCAATGTAACATCAGTTAACACCAGGTATGTGTGTGTGTGATTAATTTATTGTGTATTGTGTATACTGGAACATTCCTCATAACAATCAGAAGAAACCCGGGCACCACATGGGCACCATTTTTAAATACCTGTTTCCCGCCAATAGAAGGCACACTTAATTGGTCTCATGCCGGAGGGGGAGATTGGTGTTTGTTTGATTCTTTGGTAAACGGTATTAATTAATTTAGTTTGTGTTGTATATTATATGTTGTAAATGGTTGTATATTTTTGTGGTTCTAATAGTTATGCCTTTGCCTTTGTGAGTGAGTTGGTGAAGTTGCTTGCTTGATTTTTGGGTCAAATTATTGACATAGCCAAAAGTTTTGTTTGTACATTTAAACTTTGTACAGTTTTTTTTCTTCTATTTTTGTTTCTTTTGATACTTTTGAAGTTACACTGTAAATATAATTTGCATTCTTTTAGAAAATATTTTGGAATAAACACCAGCTTTTTGACTTCATCAGCACGTCACTTCATTTTTTCACGCCTCCAAGGGCCGGTACATCCAGAGCAGAGGTGCCACTACTGCTTGAACACCACTGTCTCTGTTACAGTTGGTGTCAGAAGTTTGTTTATGTACTGCGGAGGTGACGTGGACATTCTTGTTTTTACAATGCCACCAAAGACCAGGAATCAGCCTGATGAAAGAACAAGGCCAGATGTGGACCAGAGTGAAGTCGAGGAGGATCCAGGTGAAGGAGTGCAGTCTACAATGGTTTCTGGGACTGGAGCTGATACCGCTGTTTCTGCTCTGGCGCAGATGTTCAAGTCCTATATGGAACATCAAAAGGATTGAGACGATCGACATGAGAGAGAGACAATTCGACGAGAACAATATTTTAAATTGCTCAGTCACCATGTCACGTAGATGCAACTGGACGTGGAACGTATCAGTCATGGAGCAAGGTGCGACAATCCAGCACCGAGGGTGTTAGACCGGGAGCCACGGCTTGCAAGACTGGAGGACTCTGATGATATTGAGCACTATTTGCTCACATTTGAGAGACTGGCACTGACTGTACCAGTGGCCTAAAGAAGACTGGGCCATTCACCTCACACCATTGCTAACTGGTAAGGCCAGATCTGTGTTTGTTGCAATGGACCCTTCATACACACAAGACTATGATGTTGTTAAGACCGCAATACTGAAAAAGTATGAAATCAATGCAATAACTTATAGACTGAGGTTCCGTAACTTAAACACCCCTGCGGATGAGTCGCCACAGGAGCTTTACAACAAACTGAAAGACCTGTTTTGCAAGTGGATGCGCTACCCAGGGGCGTCGCACCCGTGGGGGATGTGGGGGTTTTAACACCCACACTTTTCACGGTGAGAGGGTTCGACACCCGCACCTTTTCTGCAGCTTTTCCGCAGTTTTGCACAAACGCCTTACTACAGTCGTTCCTCCGTTTCTCTGACCGCTCTGTGTCTGCGCTCGCCGCGGCTGCCTCCTCTCCCCCTCCCTCTCAAACTTGACACCGGCTTTGAGTGTGATCGGCTGATGATTGGCTGTTCTGCCTTAAGTCCCGCCTCTCTTGGGGTGTTATCGGTCAGCTCGTGCTGAGGAGGCGGGAACTTATGGTTATTTACATCTCCCTTTTCTAGGTACTTTGAATGAGTGTTTATGCTTTAGAGGTTTTTAAATAAGCTTGATATGTGTTTGGGAAGATGTTCTGTTAATCGTTTTGTTGACATATCGAGTGTTTTCGGTATTATATTTCGTTTTTTAGACTAATGCTAATTGCCATTATTGGGATATTGTTTGCATACCTGTTGAAGAACTATGAAATAAGTGTATATTATTTTAATGTTTAAAAACAGTAAATTGTTACATTATTTATACCACCAGAGAAAAAGCTTTGTGTGGGCGTTTTTTTTTCTCCCCTTTTCTGATTTTGCGTTTTTTTTCTCCCCTTTTCTGATTTTTTTTTCCTTTTTTCTTTTTTTAATGTAGGATTATTTTTTTCCCAGCCAAACACTGCAAGCCGGAAATCCCGCACAGTGCCAGAGAACTTTAAGCCCTGCATTTTGTACCCCTCTGTCAATGTGTTCATCATTTTTATTGTTTATAAACAAACCACATCCATCCCCCACACTTTTGAAAAGCTTGCTACGGCCCTGGCGCTACCCCAGCAGCAATAAAGAGGATATTATGGAGGCACTTGTTCTGGAACAGTTCCTAAGTGTCTTGTACCCAGACGTGAGGACTTGGGTCAAGGAGCATGATCCAATCACTGCTGCTGAGGCTGCCAGACTGGCGGAGGCATATATCACAGCCCGAAAAGGAATAGGACACTACCGCTATGCTGGTATCCTCCATTCGATCATGGGTAAGTCTAAGGGATTGGGGGGGGGGGGGGGGTTCAAACTCTCAAGGCAAGATCCTAAGACTCCCACAGAGTAAAGACACTACTCCGCATGTAACTTCACCGAGTGTAGTTAAGGAGATGTTGTATGTTATCATTGTGGTCAGCCAGGACATACTAGACCTCTTTGCCCCCTGAAGAAACCCGAAACAGCAAGCCTTTGTTATGTCCCTCATCCGGTTCAGTCATCCATCAAATGCAACTCACAGCCAGTAAGATCTGTCTTGTTAAATGGTAGACCAGTTTTAGCCTTGGTAGATACTGGTTGTACATACATTAGTACAGAGCAGATCTGTGCCCAGACAAGACTGGAATGATGCAGAGACGGTTACTGTTTGCTGTGTACACGGTGACAACACTCCATTGCCTACAGCAGAAGTGTATATAGAGGTCTTAAATCAGTCTTATTTGATGAAGGTTGGAATTGCTGAGACTCTTCCCTATCCCATACTGCTTGGCACAGATATGCCAGTGTTGGCTGAATTACTGCAAGACACAGAATGGTGTGGGGTAGTGACATGGGCTCAGTCAAAGCAAGTAGTACAGACACTCAACCCAGACCCAGATAATCCCTTGCAAACATTGCCTTTTAGTTCTGCTGATACTGAGATGGAGTCAAGACTGACAGAAGACAACAGGTTACAGCAGCGTAGAGATTGGGTATCAGGAGTCTGATTGACACCTCAGAACAGGCTAACGAGGATGTTACTGATCCTGTCACACATTGTGATTCCCAATGGTCTAGCCCAACTGCAGAGGAAGACCCAACCCTTGCCACATGTTTCGAACAGGTTAAGCAGAAGGATGATGCTGATTTTTACTTGATGATCCTTTTGTGTTAAAACATGAACTCCTGTATAAGCAAACCAAGGAGGGGATCTTCGGATAGTTGTACCTAAAGCACAAAGAAGTGAGGTGTTGTAGTTAGGTCATTCCAATCCATGGTCAGGTGATTTAAGGTTCGCAAAGACATGTTTGAGAAACTCTAAAAGATTTTATTGGCCCAGAATGTACACAGACATTAAAGAATACTGCCAGACATGCCCTGATTGCCAACTCACTGCTGGTCGACACCTGCCATTGCACCACTAATCCTTTTGCCTGTGATTGATGTACCTTTTGAGAGAATAGGAGTGGATGTTGTTGGACCAGTTGAGAGAAGCCAGACAGGGAACCGGTTTATTCTAGTAATCTCAGATTATGCCACAAGGTACCCTGAAGCATATCCCTTAAAATATGTTACTGCTAAGCAAATAGCTTCAGCCCTGTTGAAATTCTTTTTGCAAATAGGCATACCAAAAGAGGTTCTGACAGACCAGGGCACTAACTTTATGAGTCACACACTGCATCAAGTTTATCAGTTATTGGGCGTTAAACAACCATCTGACATATCACACTCAGACTGATGGTCTTGTTGAAAGGATCAATCAGACTCTTAAGAATATGTTAAAGAAGTTTGTTTCAGACTCTGGAAAAGACTGGGATAAATGGCTGCCATACCTCCTTTTCGATTGCCGTGAAGTACCCCAGGCTTCTACAGGATTTTTGCCATTTGAACTGCTATATGCCCACCAAGTAAGAGGTCCTCTAGATGTACTGAAAGAGAGCTGGGAGGCAACGGGTAACCAAAGATAATGAACATCCTCATGTATGTGATGAAAATGAGGGAGAAACTTCAATAGAATACTGCCTTGGCACGAGAAAACCTGGTAAAGTCTCAAGAACAGCAGAAACACTGGTACGACAAGATGGCTAGATCACGAAGCTTCGAACCAGGTGAGGATGTCCTATTGTTGCTTCCAACATCTGACAATAAGCTGTTAGTAAGTGGCAAGGCCCGTGCCAGATAAAGAAGAAGGTAGGTCTGGTGACCTATCAGATCAAAATTCTCTCAAGAAACCAGCCTCTTCAAATATTTCATGTGAACATGCTGAAGAAATGGCATTCGCATCGAATTCCAGGCCAGACAGAAGAGAACAAGGACATTGCTATGCTGGTGAGAGCCGTAGAGGGTGAAGAGGAAACAGAAGAACAGTATTTACCATCCTGTCGCAGTGACCGCAAATTGAATTTACAGCACCTGACTGAAGTGCAGAGATATCAGCTATGGGAATGTATACCTGATCAGCTGTTCATGGATACCCCTGGCACAACAGACTTGGTCGACTTGTCTGTCAGTCTGTGATAGAAACTTCTATCTGTTATGAAAGAGAAATTACAGAATATGAAACAACTGGGACTTATTGAACCATCGTCAAGTAAATGGAGCAGTCCTATAGTGCTGGTGCCGAAGAAATATGGTACCTTGCGGTTCTGCTTAGACTTCAGGAAGCTGAACAGTATTATTAAGATTGATCCATATCCAATGCCATGGGTAGATGAGCTGGTGGAGAGGCTGGGGAGTACAAAATACCTGGATCTCTGCAAGGGTTACTGGCAGGTGCCACTGGAACCAGAGTGTAATGCTTACTGCCTTCAGAACCCCCTTTGGCCACTGCCAGTTCCAGAGTCCTCTTTCTTTTGGTCTCCATGGGGCCGCGGCCACATTTCAAAGGGTGATGGATAAAATCCTCCATGGTACAGAGGACTATGCCGCAGCTTACCTTGATGACATCATAATATTCAGCCAAAGCTGGGAAGAGCATCTGGAGCACCTTAAGGAGGTGTTGAATCATATCAAGGCTAAAGGACTAACCATACACCCTGATAAATGTGCCCTCGCCAAATCAGAAACCCAATACCTGGGATTTGTACTGGGTCACGGTGTGATCCGACCTCAGGTGGGGAAGGTGGAGGCCGTTAAAGGAGCAGGACGGCCTGTGACAAAGAAGCAGGTTAGAGTGTTTCTTGGACTTGTTGGTTGGTATAGGAAATTTATTCAAAATTTCTCAGCCAGGGCAATAAACCTAACAAACTTGACAAAAAAGAGCCAGCCCAACAATGTAGTATAGACTGAGGACTGTGAAAAAGCCTTTAAAGACTTAAAGAATGCACTATGTCAGGAACCAGTTCTTCAGAGTCCTGACTTTGGGAAACTGTTCACAGTACAGACTGATGCCTCACAACATGGCGTTGTTGCTGTACTCCTTCAGGAGGAAGGTCAACTCAAGCCGATTGTATACATCAGTAGGAAATTTCTGCCCAGAGAGGTAAACTATTCCACTATTGGAGTGCCTTGCTGTTAAGTGGGCCCTGGACTCTTTAAGGTATTATTTGCTTGGACGAAAATTCTGGCTGGAGACTGATCACAGAGCATTGGCCTGGTTAGGCCGCATGAGAGACACTAAGGCTACGTTCACACGGCAGGCTGAAACGACCTGTAACGATAAAGACTTCCTATTCATCGGGAAGAAGGAGGCGGGAACCAGCGCACAATCAAAATACATTTTAATAATCACAAAATAAATACAAAACGGCGCACCAGCCCCTCGCGAACGACTGGTGCACGCAAATAAAAACCAAAACATAAAATATGTCCGAGGCCTGGTCCTCTCTCGTCCTTCACGGTCGTCACTCCAGTTTTATATCCTTCCATCTCCTACGTGGGACTCAAGACCGGCGGTGGGGCGCAGGTGTAGCTCATCTCCAATCACTACACCTGGCCTCACTCCTCGTTCCCACGCCTCTCGGCCCCGCCCCACTCGCCACACGACCCAATTCCGATTCTTTTTTTGCCCCTATGCGACCTGTATCTGATCTTTTCATGACAATCTGAACGACACAGATCCGATCTTTTCAAATGTGACCCAGGCCACTTGGGTATGTGGTCCTGAATCCGATACGTATCCGATCTTTTGAAATGCGACCTCTGTCTGAACGGCCAAGCCACATGTATCCGACCCGAACGTCGTTGATGCGCTACAAATGTCATAATTCTGCATTGAAGTAGGCGGGAACGAGAAGAGCCACTCACATCAGTATCCCACCGCTCCTGGCTGCGACTCCGCACCCACACGTTTCTCTGTACCGACGTTGCTAACACTGCTCCACAAAACGCCATGGCCGAAAACCTTCTTTTTAATTTTCTTCTTAAAACGAGAAGATTGTAATTGTGCTGGCTCCGTTGGTGAAATAACTTTAATATTGCAAAAAGAGCTCCGCTGTTGACTACACTGTTGTTGACATCTATGTTTAACGTTAACTACTTCCGCTAACAACGAGTGACGTCGTTCACTGTTGAGTACTCTTTTGCGCATGCGGGTCACTTCTGGGTCATTTCACGTTCACACAGGAGATCACAAAAGGTTGCATTTAATTGGAAATGTGAACCGCCTTGCAAAAAAATCATTTTTTTTTCAAAAAATCAGAATTGAGCATTAAGCCCTGCGGTGTGAACGTAGCCTAATGCTTGCATTACTAAGTTTCTGGCCATGCAGCCATTTGACTTTGAGGTGCTGTATAGGTCAGGGTCACAGAATTACACTGCAGACTTTCTCTCGAGGACACCACAGTCGGTGTCAGGGGAGGGAGGGGGAAATGTCACAGTGGGGCACTGTGACTAGCGACTTTGGTCCTGGACTGAGAACACAACACACTGGGCATACATACACTTTTCATACAACAACACATATTTGTTTTGCGCAATAAGTTAACACCAGGTATGTCTGTGTGTAATTTATTGTGTATTGTTTAAGTGTTGATCCTGTTCTCATCATTTTTTTTTTTTAGTTTTGTGAGTCATAAATTTTATTATGTTGATTTGTGTATTGTTGAGAATACAAAGAAGACCGGTTGCCATGTTAAATGTTTATTGTTTTCAATTATCCACATACATAAAATAAACAGTCATACTTGCATACTGGAACATTTCCTCATAACAATCAGAAGAAACCCGGGCACCACATTGGCACCATTTTTAAATACCTGTTTCCCGCCAATAGAAGGCAAACTTAATTGGTCTCATGCCGGAGGGGGAGATTGGTGTTTGTTTGATTCTTTGGTAAACGGTAATAATTAATTTTGTTTGAGTTGTTTGAAATGGTTGTATATTTTTGTGGTTCTAATAGTTATGCCTTTGTTACGGTTAAATCGCTATTTATTTGTTTTGTCTTTCTAGAACTGATTTGTTACCATCAATTATTTAATGGTTTAGTCCAAGTGGGAGGGGCTTATACTTTTTAAGAGTTTCTCTCAGTTTTGTAAAAGGGCTCGTAGAGTGAGTTGGTGAAGTTGCTTGCTTGATTTTTGGGTCAAATTATTGACATTTAAATTCTGTACAGTTTTTTTTTCTATTTTTGTTTCTTTTGATACTTTTGGAGTTACATTGTAAATATCATTTGCATTCTTTTGGAAAATCTTAGTTTTTCACATTTTGGAATAAACACCAACTTTTTGACTTCATCAGCACGTCACTTCATTTTTTCATGCCTCCATGGGCCGGTACATCCAGAGTAGAGGTGCTGCTACTGCTTGAACACCACTGTCTCTTTTACAGGGATGAACCCACTTTTCACAAAAACAAGTGTGTGTGTGTGTGTGTTTGTGTGTGTGTGTGTGTGTGTTTGTGATACACACGTCTGTCTCATGGCCATGGCTTTAGAGCGGAGCTCAAGTAATGTGGTTTCAGTGTGTACAGCTCTCAGAATCTTGGTGTGTGTGTGGTCACATGGTGGTAGTGTGTTTACGGTAAACAGGGGAAAACTGAAAGCTGAATTGTGTTTCCCCTCTGCAAACTCCCACAGATGTGAACCATGGCCTTGACATGCATCACTGCCAGCTCGCTGGACACGCTTCACACAGAAATCACCATAAAACATCTGTGTACAGCGTTCAACCGAACAGTGACCTTTAAGCATCTTCAGTCCGAGACTATAAATAACACAAAACTAATCATTTAAATAGATAAAGTCAATGAAGAACATGGTTTTATGTTAGGCTTTTCACACTGATGGCCACAAATCATCAGAAATCGGGGCATTTTTGCTTCCCTCCAAAGAACTATGCTATGATCAGTTCTTAAAAGAAATTTTTTTTCACAATATTTTATTATCATGAAAGTTAACTAATGATATTTTATATATATAGTTAGTTTTTTCTATCGGCCTCATAATCAAACTTCACAATATTGGGACTTTATGTGAAATGTATGTACAGGCTACACTGCATCTCAGTTATCTTCAAAAATATTTAATATCAAATAAAAAAGAACATAATTTAATATAAATCAGGCTTTACAGAAGCATCTAAAACAGCATGTCTAATATTTACAATGTATAAACTGTACAAACAAATATGCTTAAATATGCTTTTGTGTGAAGAGATGCTCATGGTTTCACATTCAATAAGAGCACGAGAGTGGAATATTTACAGTGATGCTCCTCATATTGCTTTTATCTGTGAAGGGTTTGTGTATCATGCAGTATCAGAAATGATTGATATGCAGTATATTATTATATATAAGGTCTGTCTGTAGTTCAGTGCAGCAGACTGCGTGTCTGTTTGAAGTCTTTGCATGCAGTCAGATCTGAGTCTGATACTGGCTGATGAACTGATATCTGAGTCTTTGTCGTTCTGAGTATTTGTGCAAATGTAACTTCGACTAACTCATGTAAAGGATTGAATGTTGAAATGCTGAAAAACACCTCTTTCTGCTCAAAACAGCTAAATTTCAGGTCCATATAACCATAAAGGCTGCGTGAGGGTTTGTGACCGGGGCGAGCCTTTAATTAGGTTCAGTCCAGAGCCTGAAATGTGCTCGGGGGTTTCCATGTCCTCGTGTTGAGCGCTTACGCGATGACGGACAGCTTGAGTTTGGGGTAGATGGATTTAACAGGTAAGGTGGTTGCGTTCCCGGATGAGATGGTCGTCTCCAGTCCCTGGCGGTTCAGGTCTGTCTTGGTGAAGCTGATGTGGATGCCGATGTTCCTCACGCGGCCGTCTTTGGTGATCAGGCATCGGCGGCAGAGCAGCTTCAGAATAGCACGCCGTATGTCTCTGCTCGTCAGCGTGTAAATGATGGGGTTAATGAGAGAATTTAACATGGCCATGCCCAGGAAGTAATCAGCCTTGAAGAGAACAGGACACTCCTTCACGGGACACACGAAGTCCATCAGCAGGAGCACGAACAGCGGCATCCAGCACAGGATGAACACTCCCACCACGATGGTGACGGTCTTCAGCAGAGCCATGTACTTCAGCGAGCGATGGCCGTAGGGTTTGCGCTGAATGCAGGTCGGGTTCTGCGTGTTGGACTTGACGAAGTGAAAGATGCGTCCGTACAGAAGGACGATGGCCAGCAGGATGGACAGGAACACAAACACGCAGAAGAAGATGTAGCTCTTGGCGTAGAGCGGCAGGACGGTGGAGCACCACTCTAGATTATACAGACAGTTCCATCCCATAATAGGCAGAGCGCCTAGCAACAGCGACAGAGCCCAGCTGGCGGCGATCAGAGTGAACATGCGGTTGCGTTTGGCGCGTGGGTAGGGCTTGGTGTTGCGCATGGTGAAGTAGCGCTCGATGGCGATGGCCAGCAGACTGACGACGGACGCCGAGAGCGTGATGAAGACACCACCCTCCCTCACAAACCACTGCAGCGGCGTCAGCTTCAGCGTGTTCGCACCCGACAGAATGATGTTCAGCATGTAGGTGAATCCGGCCAGCAGGTCCGACAGCGTCAGGTTCCCCAGCAGATAGTACATGGGCATGTGGAACTTCTTGTTCTTGCGGATGGCCATGAGGACGATCAAGTTCTGCACGATGATGAGGAAGCAGATGAACAGAACGGCGATGGATTCGGGTTTCAGTCCGTCTCTGTACCGGGTCCCATTCAGTTTGCCGGTGTAGTTATAGTGCCACCGGAGGACATTATTGCGGTGATAGCACTTGTAGATGCTCGTGAAAGCAAACGTGGACATGTTGATGCTCTCTGCGCAGGAGGTCATCTCCATAGTTCACCAGCAAACTACTTCTTCCTCGAAGTCTTCCTCAGTGAAGAGACGCTGTCGAGTTCAGCTCATCATACCAGAAATCATGGGTGTCATTCGTGTTTTAAAGGCTGATTGTTGAGTGTGTTTGGTTTGGGTCCATCACTTCAGTCCTGGAAACACAAGAGCATGACCAGGTCACCAAACCAACCAAACCCTTTCACATCTGGAGTTTCACTCGCACTGACACTCAGTGTGTTTTCATTCAGCATACTTTAAAGGGATAGTTTACCTCAAAATGAATATTTACTAACTCTTAGGCCATGACTTTTTTTCTTCAGTAGAGCAGTAAAGATTTTAGCTGAAGATTTTAGCTGAAACTGTGGTTCTTGATGATTCATAACATGCAAGTCAGTGGCCACCAACACTCAAAATCAAAAAGCATATCAAGCAACACAAAATGAATCCCTGAGGTCTTATGAAGTGAAACGATCAGTCTGTGCAAGAAACCGAACATATAGTTTACAGCTAATAATGTTGTAAATAGGGCCGGGACTTTAACGTGTTAATTGAGATTAATTAATTACACAAAAAATAACGCGTTAACTAAGATTAATTAATTACAGAAAAAAAAAATTCCCGCATTTTTAATAACTTATTTTTGCACCGCGGAGCGTTTCTCACTGGATGAGTTTCGGCGGACCGATTATACTGAAGCACCAACTAGCGCTCGCACATCACCACAGCAGCACATCGAGTCTCAAGTATCACCTCAACGCAAAACATATAGCAGCTAGCGTGGACTTTACACTTTATGTTGAACTATGTATTATTTTGTTGGTGCAACAGTTTATGTTGAACTCTTTATTGTTTTGGCCAAGGTTATTGAGAGTTGGACTTAGTATGTTATGGCCTCTGAAGCAACAGAGATGTTTTCTAATAGTGTTTCCAATGTTCTGAATGTAATTGACAGAATTGTGTTTTACTTTAAAAAAAACTCTTTACAGAAGGTATACGCACCTATACGCTTCCTGAATTTCTGAAATGTACTATTTCTAAATTGTTTCTAAATATGCTATTGCTACACTTCATGGCAAAAATTGCACTGGTCTGCTAGACTTGGTTGAACAAAAATAAACAATATTTTGTTGCTTAAGCTTATGTATTCAGTCATTATTCAATGGTATACAATAAATCCATGTGAAAAAAAAAATTAAATCTCACTGTTCTCAGGTTAAATATTTATATGCGATTAAAATGCGATTAATTTCGATTAATTAATAACAAAGCCTCTAATTAATTAGATTAATTTTTTTAATCGAGTCCCGGCCCTAGTTGTAAATAATGTTCAGTTTCTTGCACGGACCTCAGTATATCGCCAGCAGACACAGGGATTCGTTTTGTGTTGCTCGATATGCTTTTTGGACAATCAGAGTGTTTTATGAATCACCAAGGGCCACGATTTCAGCTAAAAATCTTCTTTACTGTTTTAGGGAAAGTGAAAAGCTCGTCTGCATCTTATATGACCTGAAGGGGAGGACATCACCAGCTCGATGTGATTCTGTGACGTCTGAGTAACATCACACTCGGTCAGCTGCTACTGCTGAAGTTTATCATGTTTAGTGAAATCATTTAGGTCCATCTGATTCATTTCATGAGCAGAAATCTGTAGTCTTTTACAGTTTTTCAGTTTCAGACACACATTGACATGTTACTTTAGAAGACTGTGTTTGTCAGGATTGATATAGCAGGAAAACTAAAGCAGCTCGACTGATCGTAAGTTCTGCCATGAAATGAAGAGCTCTTGTGAATTCTGTAGAAATACATTTGTACAATGATTCCCAAAAGATGCATTAAATCAGAGACAATCAGTTCATTGAAATCTCAACAGTTAACGTTAGTTCATGCATTAACTTAACACTAACACTAAATAATAATGATCAATAGACATTATTACAGTACGTATTCATCTTTGTTAATGTTAGTCAATAAAATACAACGGCTGATTGTTAGTTAATTTTAGTTCAATTCCATTAAAATTATATTAACAGATGTACCTTTTGATTAAATGTTGAAATTAGCCTGAACTAAGATTAATAAATGCTTTAGAAGTGTTTTCATTGTTAGTACATGTTAACTAATAACTAAAGTTAAATGGAGTCGTATTGACCTTTGATTCGTTCACAAATTCACAAAGTTAGAGAAAGTTCATAAACAGTTCAAAATCGGACAAATACTACTGATTTGTATTTATATGATTGTTTTTCTTCTGTGTATATGTTTAATTTTCTGTTCATATAAAGAGTTCAGTGTCCTGCAGCACAGAAGCAGTCTTCAGTGTCACAGACGAATATTTGGAGCAATAGCCTAAAATACACTGAATGGGTCACAATTATACATTTCTCTTTTATGCCAAAAGTCATTAGGATATTAAGTAAAGATCATGTTCCATGAAGATATAACGTCAAATTCCTACCGTAAATATATCAAAACTTAATTTTTGATTAGTAATATGCATTGCTAAGAACTTCATTTGAACAACTTTAAAGATGATTTTCTCAATATTTTGTGCTCCCTCAGATTCCAGATTTTCAAATAGTTGTATCTCAGACAGATATTGTCCTCCGAGCAAACACACACGTCTCCTCTATAGAGACCGAGTCTGAGACCCTGTGACCCTGTGAATAATTAAACATGAGTAATTATGTTTCAGAAGAGTTAGAAATCTCTTACCGTTTCTAGTTTTGTGTCAGTGCAGCTTCTGCTGTAGCATGAACTCTTCACTGGAAGAAGCAAACACGACTCAACATGAAACTCCGGGCGAGCTGCATGTGAGCGGAGGCGTGCAATTCTTTCTCTCTCTCTCTCTCTCTCTCTGTCTCTCTCTCTCTCTCTCTCCCTCGCTCGCGCTCTCTCTCTCTCTCTCTCTCTCTCTCTCTCTCCCTCTCTCTCTCTCTCTCTCTCCCTCGCTTGCGCTCTCTCTCTCTCTCTCTCTCTCTCTCTCTCTCTCTCTCTCTCTCTCTCTCCCTCGCTTGCGCTCTCTCTCTCTCTCTCTCTCTCTCTCTCTCTCTCTCTCTCTCTCTCCCTCGCTCGCTCGCTCGCTCTCCTCCTCTAAGCCGGCAGTGGTTGAGGTTTTAACACTTGTATGTTTGTTGGTTTCAGCGGCACATAATATGATTCTGATATGGATCTTTCTGTAGGAGTGACAGTAATGTCCACTGATGAACACATTAATGGCTCAGTAGATGATCTGTGGACATGCAGCGGTGTGATTTGGGCCTCTCCGAGTCTTGGACTGAGCCGAATGCGGGTTCAATCAGATGAAATGAGCGTGGATCTCTGGTTGGATCAGACTCGAGCTCAGACTTGTCTTCTCATGTCGTGCCTCAGGTGTCTGTTACTGTCAGTGCCCACCGACCTGCCCGACCGCATCTCTGAGCTTCCTGTTCACACACCTGCGCTCTTCTCTCTGGCTTTGAAACGTGTGACTGTGCTGCGGGAACCTTCCGTGACGCGAGGAACGCTGGAGTTTAACAGACACTGAGCATCCGTTACAGCTCAAACAGACGACCCAGAACATGAGATCCGGCTGAACGCTGAGCACATCCTGCAGGAAAACTGGTTCAACAGTTCACGGTGGATCTGGGAGTGCAAGCGTTTGTTTATGTAGCTCAGTTTTTAGCATGAATATTACATTTGAAGGAGTTTTGTCTGGCACTCGTCTGTCTCACTGACAGTTACATGCAATTTCACCGTCTGATAAAGAGGTCAGAGGTCAGACGGGTCGTCCAGTTTGACCTTCGGGGTCACATTTATCCTTCGCTGTCTCTCTGACATGAGAGTGAAAATGGACTGTTTGCATGAAGAACATTATCCAAATCAGACCGTCACCTGTGATTGTTACAGCTACAGCTTGTTTCAAAGCTACTTTACGGTGATAAACAGGAAAATGTATTTAATTTAATAGTATCTTTTTTCTATACACATTATTCTTATCAGTAAGCAAAAAACGAATGAGAGAGCAACAGCCTAAATGGATTGAGATTTTAGAAAGTGTTAGTGAATGAATGACAGTGTTGCCAGAACCAGTGGATCCCAAACACACTCCTGGAGGCACATGTGGATCTCTGTTCAGTTCAGGTGTTGGTCTCTCTACTAATGATCTGATGATCTGAATCAGCTGTGTTTGATTCAGGAGACGTGGAAAACATGGCCGATGTATGCAGCTGTAACTTTCTGACAGTATAAAATATGTTTTGTGGTTAGTGCTTGGCCGTCACATCTCGATGAAGTACGAGCGCTTGATGATGTTATTGTGTCTGTTAGGGATTCTCTTCAATCTATCCATATCTTACTAAGAAGTGATTTTATAGAGTTTATACTTTATATTATGTGCATAAATGGACCGAGGCAGCAGATTGTGATCCCTTGTTTTCAGACTGTGATCTAACATTGTTTTACACTCAATCTCTATTGCACATGTGTTGTGTGTTGCTCCAAACAGTTTTTTCTGGTTGTATGTACTGAAAGTGCTGTATCTCTGTATCAACACGCTAACTGTAGCTCAACATGAGTTTTGCAGTATTATTGCTAGCGATCAGTTGATAACATTGCATTATGAATACGCTGAGATGAGTTGATGGTAGAAGAGGCCGTGGCTCGCTGCAGTCGCAGCGCTTCATTAATATTGCGGCGAGAATGATGAGCTCGTTTCCTGTCTTTCTGCAGTTGTTGGCATTTGTTGTATGCCGGGTTGCATGTCTCAGAATCAGTTTCACACATTCAGAAGCTATTAAACATTTCTACTAGTCAGCTAAACGTGAACATGTGGCGATAAAAACAAAGGAAGCATCTCTCTCTTTTACTCATGGACGCAGTCTGCTGTTCAGACTCAATATGATGTGCACTGTAAAAAAGAATTTGTTGAGTCAACTAAAAATATTTTGTTACCCCGCTGCCTAAAATTTTTTTGTTATCTTGACAAAAAAAATCTTGTTGAAACAACTTCAAACTAGAGTGGAGTTAGTCCAGGTAACAAATTTCTTTAAGTTGACTTGACTATTATTTTCTAGTCCAGTCAACTAAATCATGTTGTGTCAACAGGGATTTTTTTTTACTTCGATCAATAATCATAAACAAATGTTACTCCACTGCCTTAAATGTTTAAATAAAGATGTCAAAACACTTTTTTTAATGTAATTTATTTAATGATAGAGACAACACTTTCATTCAGATTTAAATTGAACAAGCAATTTGCTGTCAACACATCAACTGATAATTGATAAACAAAACAAAAAATGCAAAATACAAACACGTCTAAAGATCTGAACCGACACTTGAAAGTGTGATGTATAATAAATAACATTGGCATGGGATTGAGAAACATATAGTTGCATTTCAATTCATCAGATCAAAACCACAGGGATTGTTTTTAATTTCATAATGCAATATGAAAATCAGAAGGTTGAACTCTGCATATTAACCCTGCACAAGTTCACATGCACTCCCCCCACCATAATGCAAGTCATGGTCAAAATGAGAAACCAAGATGTATGTATATAACATCACAATTAGTTACAAAAAATGAGTGTACTGTACTTCTGTATAATAAGATATAAATGGAATGAATGCACATGGAAGAACAAAGATCTAAAGTCAGATTCTAAATTTCATAGCACAACATGACCAGACAGAGGTGTTAACATCAGAAGGATCTTGAAAGTTTCCAAACTCGTCCCCCATCATAATGCTACATACTGAAAATGTGTACATACTGTTTAAGAAAATGAGAGGTGAAAAAACATTTGTTTACATGAGAACATGCATATTCCAAGTCATGACATGTAAACTTTAATGTACATTCTATATAGTGAAAGGCACAAAAGAACCTTTCCTTATAAAAAAAAACAAAACACTACTTTGTAAGAAAGAGTGCGGTGGAGCCGATGGACACATCATGAACACTGAAAAGTGAAAGTGACATGACATACATTTGTGCTCTTCATTTAACCCATCCACAGTGCACACACACAGCAGTGAACACACACCGTGAACACACACCCAGAGCAGTGGGCAGCCATTTATGCTGCAGCGCCCAGGGAGAAGTTGTGCCTTGCTCAAGGACACCTTATTTGTGGTGTTGAGGGTGGAGAGAGCGCTGTACATTCACTCCCCCCACCTACAGTTCCTGCCGCTGTAGCGAGCACATGGTGGGAGCAGCTGGTCTTCACAAGTTTTTACAGAGCCTCAATGGTGTATTTAATGCGCTGGAGGTAGTGCTGTTCACTGCATACAGACCCATTAAGAGTCCAAATGCCTTGGGGACATGGGAGATGTCAGTGATGACAGGATGTCCAAATGAGACCAATGTTGGTTATTCCTTGGGAAGCACATCACATTGCTGTTCCTCAGTTACAATCAGAATGCCCTCTTCAATTTCTTTCTCAACATCCTTAATGTCACTGGATGGCTGGGAAAATAAAAAAAAATATTACATTACTTAATAAATTTATAAACGAACACACATATGTACATACACTATTAAAGTTGTGTGTTTTGTTAAAAGCACATCGACCAATTAATGCAAAGTGTAATTCACCTTCAAGTGGAAGATATTTAGAAAAATTTAA
Source organism: Carassius gibelio (assembly GCF_023724105.1). Taxonomy (NCBI): domain Eukaryota; kingdom Metazoa; phylum Chordata; class Actinopteri; order Cypriniformes; family Cyprinidae; genus Carassius; species Carassius gibelio. The sequence goes on along the minus strand of NC_068376.1, from coordinate 4,553,691 downwards.
CCAAAAATGAAAGTCAAAATTAAATGGTGCTCCTCAACGGTTTCGTTTAGAAACATTCAAAATAACTTCCTGTATTAAACTGTTAAAAGCCTGTACTAAATTCTTTGTTCTGCTGAACACAAAGAGTTTAAAATCCCATGGGAAGATAAGTGTAAAATACACCCCCAGAACCAACTATTCTAAAAATGGGGGGAAATTATTTTCTTCACTGGCATTCTACATGATTTCTGAATGACATAAAATGTGACAAACCAATACAACATTCAGGTTTTTTTTCTTAATCTGATTCTAAGTGTCTAATCTGTCACACCATTTATACAATGATCAGAAAATATATTGGTGTAAATAGGTATTCCTTTTAAATAATAGTCTGTTGCACTGCATGTTCAGAGTAAAGCATGACTCCTTAGGTGCCGTTTCATAGTCAACGCGGGAAATGCGAGCAAGAAACGCGAGCGACGCACTCCTTTTCATAGTCTAAACAGTGAACGCAAGCGTCACGGTTGATGTGTGTATGCAATACACGGCTCACGCAACAGGGGGTAGTAGAGTCGGGTGATATTAGTAGAGTTGGGTCGCATGATATTCAGATTACAGTGGCAACTGAAGAGGAGTGTATTCTGTTGCTGATGAACTATCGTATATATGTGGATGAATATGTATAAGTTTGTATAATTTTTCCTCTTCGCCCGCCATTGTATTCAATTCATTGTATACCTTCTTCTTTTGTAAACACAATATACTTGAATTAATGTACAATACTTGCAATGTCGCCCCCACCGACAACGCATAGTATTGCGTGAATCGGCACGTTGCGTATCAAAAACTAGGACCACACATTTTGGTGCACCGACGCATAATGGCGGCCGAAGCATAACAATGCGTAGCCTCGGGGACACGTATGCCTACAGATGAGTTGACTATGAAATGGCCCTAAAGGGTTGGTTAACCCATGTATGTTTTATTCACCCTCATGGCATCGTAGGTGTGTATGACTTTCTTCTTTCAGACAAATCCAGTCGGATTATATAAAAAAATATTTATGGCAATAGGTGGTTGTTTTTTTCAACAGTCCAAAAGTAGTCAAATAATGTGCATCAATTCATAATAAAAAGTACCTCACATGGCTCTGAGAGGTGAATAATGTCCTCCTGTAGTGAATCCATGTGTTTTTGTAATAAAAAAAAATACATATTTAAAATGTTATTCAAAACATATTTAAACCCTTTTCTCTCACTTTCGTAAGAGCCATTCCGGGTGGATGAAAATAGGACATAGGGGTCATGCATGCACCGGTGATTAGTGACGAACACGGAAGAGCGGAGGAGACAACAATACGCCAATCACAAAGTAGAATCACAAAATTAGGCTTGCATGTATGATAGTCAGAGGAAGAGAAAAAAAAGTGTTTACAACTTTTTAAATATGGATATTTTTCTTACAAAAAGTGCATCGATTTCCGACAGGAAGCCTTTATTCACCCCCCAGAGCCATGTGAGACACGTTTTATTGATGGATGGGTGCATTTTATTTGACTATTTTTGGACTGCTGAGAAAAAAAACACACCTGTCTGCTGCCATTAAATAACTTGGAAGAGCCAGGACAATTTTAAATTCAACTCAGATCAGATTCGTCTGAAAGAAGAAAATCACATAGGGTGCCTTGAGAATGAGTAAAACATGGCCTAATTTAATTTTTTTGGTGAAACAATCCTTTAAGCAAAGTTGCTAATGGCCAATATGCTAGAACTGAACATTTTTCAGGATTCAAAACAGTATTCAGCAAAATAATAAAGAATGGCTATGTCCATAAACAGGGTTTCTGGTGGTTTTATGAAGATAAATTCAACACTTTATAAAGACATTTTAAATACCAATTATAGAAAATTCACGGAATAAAACTGGGGAAAATAATGTCAAATTATGTTCTCTAAATTTTGAAGCTGTTTTCCAATGCAAATAGTTACATTTTCGTAAAGGGTTCACCCAAAAAAGAAAAAGAAAGAAAATTGTCATTTACTAAACCTCAAGTTGTTTTAAACCTGAATTAGTTTATTTCTGTTAGTCCCAGTCCCAGATCGTCTAACACAGTACACAGATCGTCTAACAACGAGTTACAACCCCAGATCACCCAGATTTCTTCTTCTTCTTTTACCTTTCTTCTTCTTTTAAATTCATTGAAACAACTAAACTGCTAAATAATTTTTTACAGTGTGTGTGTAATGAATGAATATAATATACAAGTTTCACTTTTTGAATGGAATTTGTGAAATAAATCTTTGATTTTTGATGATTTTCTCTTTACATAACCAGCACCTGTATAAATCTATCATATGACTTCTAAATACTTGGAATATAGTTGTTGTAATGTTTTCTTTTTTCCTGATCATGATTAAATGTCACTTGATGGCAAAGCTGTATTTACAGTGGTCAAGTAGTGCATAACACAATGAAATGACCAAAACACAATAGAAACAAGCTGCAGCACAATGGACACAAGTTGCAACATAAAAGAAACAAGCTGCAACATAACGAAATTAGCACAACACATTGGAAACAAGCCACAACACAGCGAAATTTGCCCTGTGCCATGTGTTGTGGAGATTTTGTTGTTGTGCACTACTGGGCCACTGTACTGGGCTTCTTCTTCTTCTTTTACCTGGACCACATGACTGCAGACTGATGGTGCTCAGTTTGGTCATCCACAAGCGTAATCCCAGCAGTCATGTCCTTGATCAATTCCTGTGCAGAGCCTGTGTGCTTTAATAAAAACAAAGGGATGCATTAAACAGGGCCTTACAATCGTAAAGCATATAGACTCCAATAAATGTGCATTTATAAATAAATAAATTTACTTACAACTTCGTCCAAGCTCTACAATGTAAATGCCATTTCCATTATGTCTGCATATCTTTTTGATGGATAACTGCAAAAGGACTCGCTGTGGTCCATCCACAGGATTATTAAATTCTGCGCTGAATCTTCAGTCATTCCAAAATATCATAAACATGAAAAATACAAAAACATGTTAAAACACTGTAAAATAATAAACATACATATAAATAAATCTTTACAGAGAAAGACAAATGTATTGACAAGTTTGTATTAAATGCCAAAGACAAACTATACCATCCAGACAATGCTTTTAAATGACACAACACATAATTATAACACAATAAAAGGAAATTTAACACATTTGTGTCGATCGTTATTGTATCTCTATTTATACAAGATATATGATATTACTTTTATTCTAAAATATATAGATTTAAACGTACGCAATTTACTTATGACCGTATATTCACCATAGACTATATAAAAACAGATATTCACGCAGCATTACACTGGGTTCTAGTGAGGCACTTGAATGACTAACGTTACTTCAGAAAACTGAAAGAAGAGTTTGTAACGCTACCTTCAGAACTTCATCTGAACCGTAGACTGTAAAAAAATCATCAGAACTAAGCTTATGTCAGCGATATCAAATGTAACGTTAAGATACGCGCTCCAGAAGAACTCTGAGGGAGGTGCTCATCTATGGTGCTCATTTGTTTCCCTTATAACATGCAGAAAAGACACAGTTCGAGTAGTAATCTTCTTTTTTCTCCTAATGTTTCATCGATGTATATTCTGACGGATGTCTTACGCTGTCAGGTTTTGAGCAGTTCCTTTTTTTTAATTCCCGCCGTTCTTAATCCATACAGTGATCTGTTGAGCTCTCGCGCTCTGTTTGCACGGCCTCTAACGCAGCCCTGGGCTCAAATAATACATACAAACTGTATTTTTATCGTGCTCCACATAAGTTCAGCTCCGCTGTCCCGCATGGGAGAATATCTGTTTTAATATTTATAAGGAAAATACTGTGGAACCGCCTGTATTTTGAGGCTTCAGAGTGCCACGAAACGAACATTTACATACAGTAACTTACACACAGAATATACGACTCTTTAAACAATACTTACTCTTCTGAGACAACAAATGTAATTTTACACATTAAGCCAATAAATACGAATATTTTACTTACCAAAGTTGTATTCTAGTCAAATGTCCAAACTTTGAGGAGAAACTGACTAGAATGGCTGACGACCTTCTTCTCTCTTCAACAGCATTCAGGAGAATGACGAGATCTCGCGATAAGTGATGTTGTGAACGTGATATTGCTATTGAATTGAGTCAACAAATTTTTTTAAGTTATGAGGACAAATGACCTAGTTCAGTCAACTTTCAAACTAGTTGAGACACTGAAAACTTAAAATTTTTAGTTGAATGAACAAATTCAGTAACTGCAAGTTGTGTCAACATAAAAAAATTCATTGAAACAACTAAACTGCTAAATAATTTTTTACAGTGTGTGCGCTTGTCTTTCTGAGTGAGATATGATGTTAAAGAAGAATAAAGCACACTGTTGCTATTTTCCCGGCGGGATAAATGGCTCTTGCACCCGGCTCAAATCTAAAATGGGTTGGTCTGAAGTAGATTCATTATTCATAGGTGTGGTTTGGGCGTAACGTGAAATAAACCAATCAGAGCGTCATCCAACATTCCCTTTAAAAGCAGGTGCGCAAGTTCCATTATGGATTGCTATTATTATGGCGTATTTACCAGGCGCACGCCAGGAGCGGTTCACAGCCGAGGAGACTGATGTTCTTGTAAGAGCAGAGAAAGACAGAGAAGTTGTGTTGTATGGGGATGGGAGAAACCCACCCAAAATACACCACAATGATTTCCGTCATCTCATGTGTTAATATTTTTTTTTAGTGTAACAATTTATGATTTGCAAAAATAACTGTTGCATCTGTGTAGATTACATGAGCAAAGTGTATGCGCGTTGTGCACGCTATACATTATGGTCAAGCATGCGCCCTTAAAATAGCATAATGAACAACGCGCAACGCGCCACTGACTTTAGACTAGGTTTTTTCTGGTCAGTGGCGCAATTGTTTAATGGAACAGCAAAATAGCACCAGGGATTGTTTGCGCCGGAACACGCCTCCTTTTTTGCGCTGAACCGCCCAGGGAGCGCAAGTTCATTCACTAGTTTAGCGACGTGCTTCTGTGGAGGGAAAAGCACGCTTTGCGCCGGTGCAAAATAGGAACGACACATGCGTCGGTGTACAAAGTCAATTGCGCTGGGTGCAAGATAGGGCCCTTTCTGTCTCTCTCACACTCAACACACACACACACACACACACACACACACACACACACTATCTGTCTCTCTCACACTCAAACACACACACACACACACACACTCAAACACACACACACACACACACAGACACACACACACACACACACTATCTGTCTCTCTCACACTCAAACACACACACACACACACACACACACACACAGACACACACACACTCAAACACACAGACACACACACACACACACACACACACACACACTATCTGGCTCTCTCTCTCACACACACACACACACACACACACACACACACTATCTGGCTCTCTCTCTCTCACACACACACACACACACACACACACACACAGGTGGTGTATTAGATAAAGCAGTATCCCCCATGAAGCCGTGGTTTAGGGTGAATGTAGAA